>NW_025962222.1:0-22517 GCF_017589495.1 Alosa alosa | reverse complement strand
TATGAATTGAGAATTGCAATCGATGACATGCAAATTGCAAATGTTTGATCTAAAATGTTGTAGCCTACAGCCCTAATGTTGGAGTAGTGTTTTATGATGAAGCCCCTTTTTTAGGACAAAAGAAATAAGCCTATTCATTTTTCTGGTGAAAGTGTCTTGCCTTTGCCGCTATAATGCAAGCAATTTTTTTTCAACTTTGCAGATTCATCTATGGTAACTGATATTATAATAGCCTATACACAGGTTTACCAACAAAAACTAGATGTAACGCAGCCTTGAGGCAGAAGGCGGCAGTGGTCATTCCACAACGTTATAAACTTAGTCGGGCATTTGCCTCTTGGTTGCGCACGCATGTTTTTGTGACGTTCCATAGAAATCCATGTATTGACAATATACAGTATGGCTACCACAAAAACATTGAATTAAATTAGCATGTCTATTCTGTAGCCAATAGGCTACTATAATGACGCTGGCTTGTAAACATGAGCTAATCTTTTTTGCCGTTTGAAAAAAATAAAACCCATGAAATTATATTCATATAACATGCTGAAATATATGGCACTGTACCTGGGAGGAAGACATTTCACACGCAACGCAGGCGGGGTATCGGCTTGTCAACAAATGCACGTGTATTCCCTGGGGTAACACAGTACTAGAAGACAATACTGTTTTCCGACTGTAGTGGGACCCCGAGAGCAAAACTTCCATAGTGTTGCTTTAAAATATTTTTTTCCCTGTCATGATTTCTGTGCATACACTTTTTGTGTAGGAGAGTTAGGAGAACACATTTATCTTAACAGTTAAACATTAGCTTACTACAACCCATGACTAATGCATGTTAGTTTTCCCATGTGACTTGCTCTGTATCAGACATAAAGCAAAACATAAAAGCTTTTCACATACATAGCAGTCACATACCCTGAAAATGAATGTTTGTCTCTTCGCAATTTTAAGTGAAGCAACTGCACTTCACAGCGCCATCGACTGGCCTGGCTTATACACTACAGCGCCATCGACTGGCCTGGCTTATACACTACAGCGATTTCTGTCGGGTTCACCTCTTCGCATTTTACCGGTGTCATTAATGGTGTGAAAATGGAAACAAAAAGTAGCCGTTGGTTTCGTGTGAACATAATTGACCTTTTGATAGATGGTCTGGCTCTTGTAGACAAGTTTGATATCCTCCTTCACATGAGGACAAGCCAGGTCCACTTTTGTTAAGATGACCACCTGAGGGATCCCTGAAGAAAGGTAATAAAAACAACATCCCTCTGGTAAGAAGTTGTGGCCTTATTTAGAGTTAAGCAGATGCAGCAGATGCATGCAACAGACACAACATGACACACATGAAATGCATCATCACATGACACAAAGGAAATGCAAATTTATCATAATTCAAAACAAAGTTGTTTACTAAGTTAGTAATTTAGTTGATTATCATATTAGCCTCTCACCCAAATCACAAGCTATTTGTCTAATGTTTTGCATCCTCCTGATAAGATCATTGTCCATACAGCCACTAACTGGAATGACGAACACCAAGCAGTGAACCATGTCATTTACAGTTGGGCGGCTGTTGTATCCTGTGTCTTCTTCTGAGCATGGCTTTACAGGATTAAACTACAAAAAGGGAGAGAAAGGGAGAAAGGGAGGGAGAATGTGTTTTTAAAATGCCTCATAATATTCTGTAAATATCTGTCTCTTTCTGGAAGTGTGTGTCTTTGTGTCTATGTGGTTGTACCGTGTAGCCCTCTTTGATGCGACCTTTCAAAGCGCTGATGATGTCACGAGGCTGCACTCCAGAATCCCTTCCTTTTTCCAAACCCTTGACATCACTGATGACAAATGGCAGATTCCTTCCTTCATCCTCAAATGGATTTGTTGTATACTAATGACATTAACAAACACATTGGATGCAGTTATAATAACCTCACAGGGCAGTTGTGTAGAAATCCTACTGCATAATATTGATCACTAGCCACCTGTCATTTAACTTGACAATTGCATCAATACAACAATGTGGCCTGCCTACTGATTACAGAAACTGTCTCACTGTCTTAGTACAGCTTTTGCCACCAGCTGCCACTGTGCAAGCAGCATTGACCATCCTGTTCTTGAAGACGCTGTTTACAGACTGAACGAAGCTGGACTTTCCGGCTCCAACAGGGCCAATCACAAGGATGTGGAGATGCTGAACAGCAGGATTCTTAAGTTGAAGTTTCCTCAGATTCTTCTTCATCTCATTGTTTTGACTATTGATACAGTAAAAAAATGATGTTCATGATAAATTAAATTCAAGTGTCTGAATATGTAGGAATGTTGAAGAATATGTTGTGTTCCATTTCTCATCAAATTCACAAATGCATTAACTATCAAAAAGTAATGGACAGAGAAGATGATACACTACAGTGTCCCCCAGTTGATTTCACACCAGCCAGTTTCCATCACTACAAGACACAGAAGACCAGTGAGATGGTTTGTGTTGTGTCTATATAGCATGTCTACCTGTACATGTATGTGTGTGCATTTTGGTGTGGAAGGGGGCTTATTGGATACTTACATTGTTCAGATGGAGGTGATTCTTTAGACCAGAAATCCCCCATTTTGTCCTGCCAGAATGAAACCAAGATTGGTGTGTTCTCTATTAGATGTCAACTCTAGTACTGTAGCAATGCATATACAACAACTGGGTGATAGCAGCAGGGGTGGAAAGAGTACTATGGCAAAGTGTAAAGTGAATAACCTAAAGCCTGCCTGTTCCGTGTCATGACTGGCAAAGCATAAAGTCAAACAACAGGCAAAGTGTCTGATGAATAACCTAAATCTACTGTGTCCGGGAGCATTGAGTTATTCCAGTCCAGTCCAACTAAATTATTGGTTACTGGTTTAGCGGGCCAAAATAATAGCCTATTGGTGGGCAGGGAGCCTATTTACCTGACTTCTTTTTTGCATGATTTTGTCTACTTAAGGCTTACAGTAGGTCCATATCTAAATATCTGCAGCAATCATTTGTGACTGTCAAGGACCTACAGCCAGCATACTGACTCACACAGAAGCAAAACAGACAAAAACTAAAAGAAAAGAAGAAAAAGTGAATTAATGAAGAATTTGGTTCCAAAATTCTATTTCTACATTTTAAAAAAAACATGAATAAGTCATGTTATTTATTTGTGTATTACAGGTAATATCAATCAAAGTTGTGTTGCAGTTGTGTTGATTTGATTGAGTAAAGATAACCAAAAATAACAAAACCAAATTATAATTCTACTGAAATTATCTAGAAAGCAAAATGTGTAAAAAAGACTTATGAACATTCCTAAAAATAGTGTTTTGGAACCAAACTCTTCAATTGTTCTGTTACCTTTATATAGATTTTAGTCCCCCTCTGTAATTTGAATTATCCACAGAAAATGTCCACCTGAACAGCCAGCACTAACGAATATCAATCCAATAGTGACGAACAGAACGACTCCCTCTGCAAAGATAAATGTTCCTGATCGCAGACTCTCACGTCTGCTCTGATGTCATCTGTCTATTTAATGTGTAGCAGCATTCTGTCCATCAGGTTATTTGCAGTCATCTGTTCATTGACACACACCTCCCAACAGGATAAACCAAGAATTCATTATATGTAAAGAATTCAAAACAAACGACAAAAGAAAGGATGAGGGGGTCAGGACGAGGCCATAGAAGAGAAGAAAAGCAATCTCTCAAGATATAGATCTGAGACACATATGCTTAAGTTATGTACAATCTTAGTAAGGAAAAATGACAACTCCTAAACTAAGAGTGAGTCTTAGTTGCTATGGATGACGTCATTACTCATGTACAATCTTATCCTCCAGTAATATTAACAATATTGAAGAGTATTGCTTTAAGTCGCTCTGTAAAAAGTGCTAAAGACTAAATGTAAAATATGCAATTGCAAATATGCCCCAGATCAAACTAATGTCATCGTCCATGCTGGCCTGTCATTGGTCAGCTGGTGTAAAAGGACATGTGTGCGATTCAAGTCCAAACTACAGTGTAGAACTTAGCACAGATACTTAACGATTATAATGAAACCATGATCAGACCGTCCACATGACAATGATCCACATGTCAAGGATCCACATGTCCACATGACAAGGATCAATTCAAATACCAAAACATGAATATATTGCATTCATACCATACATTTACATATATTTTGAAATATTTGGAATATTTTGGAATTGTGTCATACTTAGTAGCACCTCTGCCTTAATTGCATGAGTTGAAGGTTTAAGTCCAGTGTGAAACAATGCTCAAATTGTGTAATCCCATTTAGCAAGCAAGTTAAGTCCACCATCATCTCAGGCATCAGGCAAGACATTTGGTGTCAGGCTAGAGTTGTTTAAAAAAAAAACAGAGATCTATCTCTGCATCAGACCAGTCATGGTGTGGCGTCAAAACAGGTTTGGCAACCGCACAGAGAGATATTTTTACATTCAAGGGGACCCCCTTTGTCAGCCTTATTGAAATGCACCAAAAAAGAGTTGCCAAAACACCTGTACTATTCTAAGTCTTTTGTGTGTCCACTTCTTCCTTTGAGTTTAATCATCTGAAGTGGGGTCTTGTGCGTTGCTGAAGGGGCATCATCATCATCATCATAATCCATGTGCACACTGTTTGGAGTAAGTAAACTTTCCAGTGCTTGTTGTTAGTTCACTTTGGGCCTCACATCTGTCAGTGGACATTACGATTGTATAATGATTTAGTCAGTGATCCTTAGACTTCAGAGGATGATCCCAGTAGTCTGCACTCTGATATGCAAATACTCATCGACTGGAACCAATAGGTTTCTGTCCATCATGTATGTTGCCCCCCATCTCCTTCTGCTACTCTACAAAAGCATCATCCAACCCCTTTTACTCTATTGATCCCCCTGTTTCTTCACCATACTAAATGTCACCAGCAAGAACAAACTCATTAAAATCTCATACTTAGCATCCAAGATAATACAGCTTCCCACCCCCAGCCTCACTGTTGCAAATGACGCAGCCACCACACGCCTTGCACGCACCATAGTAAGCAGCCCTGACCATCCCCTGAACCGGTTCTTCACCCTACTCCCATCTGGCCGCAGATACAGAGCCCTGGACTGGAAAAAAGCGCACTTTAAGAAAAGTTTTGTACCCTCAGCAATCACTGCACTAAACAAACTCCTGTGACAAACATCCATCCCCCCTATTCGTTTGTGTTTTATGTTGTCTGCACTGTCCACCGTTTTGCTTGTATGGTGTTGAGGAGGGAGGGAAACTGGGGGGGGGGGGGTATGTTATATGTTATATGTAAGAAGAATAATATCCTTATAGGACAATAAAGACTCTACTATCATGCACTCAGTCAGGTTACTCGCACCCATCTGTACATCTGTACCCTGACACACTCTGGCAAACACACACAGAGACTCTTCAAAAGATGACATATTGCCGTTATAGAAAATGAAGGACAAGGTTGAAGCTGCAGAAATGCCTTTTTCTTTTGTCTCAATTGTAACAGTCACAGGTTTTATATGTTTTTAAATATGTAAACACACACATAACACACAGATGTGCAATAGCAATATAATCCCAAATTGTACTGGCAAGGCCAGGCAATGCCAGGAAATACAATTTTATTTAAATACTGCATTTCATCCAATGTGCTTTACATCATCAGTAGAAATCAACACATCACAACAAAATGTAAATGAAATGATTTTGTTTTGGGCACCCAAATGGCAGCACTGCTCAAAAGAGCCCCTGATGGATGGGGCGTAACAGTCAAAGTTCAGCCCATAGTCACAAATAATGTGGCTGTAATCACAGCCAATATGGCTGCTGTACACAGACCGGGTTGGAAACATTACTAACACTCGTTTAATTGAAGGTTGGCTGGTGTCTATTAAAGGGAAGACATTTTGAAAAATATGATCGTGAGGGAAAAACTCACATAACGATCGTTTTATCATTATTTTTTATTTCATTAAAACCAACAGGAAGCAAACTGAAGAGACCATAAATGACATTCTGCACAGGGATAGATGAGCGACTAGATGAGCAACAGCACCATCTGTCGGAGCATCCCCTCTATATTTTGTCAGAGTTATGTTCCTACTTCGTATCAAAAGGCGCATTTTCAGTTTGTTTATTATTGTGCTTCTCAACTGTAGGGGGACCCCAGAAGCAAATATTCTTTAATGCAGCTTTAAGGCCTTGACATTCAGCATAGATGCAGTGCTTTAGTCTTAGTTTTAGTGATGTTGTAGCTTACTACTATTGCTTTACCGCAGCACAAGAGCAAGCACAGAGAAACTCAAATAGATACAGAAACAACCAAAGATTGATTCCAGACCATAAACTGATTCAATCAGTGGAAACAAGGTGGAACTCAGTGTTCTTCATGGCTGTATAAACAAAATGGACCACTGTGCTCTGTCTGCTGGGAAACAGCTCACTGTGTGCTGTGTGTGTGTGTGTGTGTGGGGGCTGGACGTTTGAATGCTTATGGCATCAGCTCCACAAATGATGAGAGCGCACATGTGTAATACACTCAGTCCCCTCAACCACCTGGGCTTACAGATGAACTGGAAGAAATGTAAGGAAAACCCTTCTTGAGACAATCTCAGGCAGCTAACAGTAGATAATTGTGTCAAAGGGTTAGGAGATAATGTCAGCAGGCAAGACATCCCCTAAGTCCATAAGGATGAGTGTAAACATAAGAACATAAGTAATATACATAAGTAAACATAATACACAATCTAAAAAGGTAATTGCATATATGGTGATTCATATTATTCAATTAATTTCTCACCCACACAAAAAACAAGATTAAAACATATTTCAAAATAATAGCCCTACACATAGAGTACATTCTGATATGAAATAAGATCAGCAGATGAGTATAGCATTATGCATTCTCCTCCTTATAAGTAAGTTTTATAAGTATAAGTTTTTCTGCCTATCTCTGGTTCTGACTAAACTAGCTCAGTTGTCTTCAGAGTCAGCCATCACTCCTACGTGGTCGTTGGCGAAGTTCAGGGTGTTAATTAGTGCAGACAGCATCAGCACATTCAAATCAAGTTTGAGACTGCCCTCTTCATGGTAGTTTTTCACTGGGAAGATGTTGGTCATGGGAACTCCAAATTTATTACTGAAGATCTGCATCTAAAGACACACACACACACACGGCTCTGAGTCTACGGATAGTCTAATCTTCAGCCATACATGCTACTTCCATATCAAATCACTAATCACTTCTCATAGACTAGAGAAACATGTGGTCACCCTCTCTGAATGTTTTGATAAATAAATTCCAAGGAGGAAATCACAAATATCTGTATCAGTTTTGAAAGCCCTTTTGGAGTTTTAATTTTTTGCATTTTACAAAAGATGCCTTTCAGCCCAGCTTCAAACATTCATTGCTTCTTAAATATGCAAGTTGCACCAACATGCTATGAACACCTTGGAAACTTTGTGATGGAGAATTGAAGAATCTAGAATGTAGAGTTGAACTCGAGTGTGTACCTTGTGTACTTCTCCAGAGACTTTCTCATGACTGCAGACAGGGGTTAGTTGTATGGGGTTAGTTCGTAATGGAAATTTGGTCCATTACGTAATGGAATGGTACGTAATGGAAAGTCTGCTGACATCACAGATTGTTCAACCAAAAACGCATACTAGTGCAGCCAAATTGTTTTCGCAACATATAAACCTTGTCATCATCACCTCCATTTCAGTAAAGGTGAAAGAAAATTGCTTAACTCTAACAGAGTAATTAGTGTATCTCTGCAGCTAAATAAACAATTTTCTTATATGATATTCTGAATAATGGACAAAAATAGTGTTATTGGACAAGTTGGACACGGAAAAAAAGAATTATTGGCACATTATTGCATCACAATTTATAAACCAGATAAGGTGGTTGTCTAGACATATCCCGGCCCTTCCTGTAATTTTTTTGAGTTTGAAGAAAAAACACTGTCCAAGATGATGTCAAAGTGATCAAAAACTATTTGTTTTCTGAAATATTGTCAGATTTGCTACTACACCACTATAGCACTGTGGCTGACTGCACATAGCCTGCAGGGGGCGCAGTGGGTCACAACACTTAATTGCTTTCATGTGGAAATATGATCATATAAATATTGCATATTTCACTATATTTTTTTAATATATTGACATAAATATAAAATTGTAAATATATTGATGTAGATATTTTTCTCAGGTCACTTTATGACAGAAATACAATGCAACATTGTAATATCTCAAGGGATATCTCAACAACACCAAACACAACAAATAACTACCCAGATGGTCAAATGAGGACCTGCAAAGGGGCCATTTTGATACTAGATAAATAAATCTGACCCCTGTAAGAGTAAAGACCATGGTTCGCAGAGTGCAGTATAATCTGGCTGAAAGGCTTGTTCACCAAAATGCATAAAATATCAAAGGCCTAAACAATTAGAGACACAGACACACATATTTGGGTTTTTCCATGTGTTTGGCATCGGAGCACCTGAGAACCAAATGTTCAGAGAGGATGACTTGTGAAATTTAAATTTTCAAACTTGATTATTTGAACCCTTTATATTAAGCAATGGAGTCAGGTAGCCAGAAACTAAAATAAAGGCAATTACTACAACCATCAAATCCGTAATGTTTTTAGTATAGAGAAACACTATGAAGAATGTAATCTGACACATATGGACATTTCTGAGTGGAGAGCTCACATTCTCTTTGATCTTCTTGCTTCTGTAGACAAGTGTGATGTCCTTGTGCACCTCAGGACATGCTATGTCTATTTTCGTCAGCACTGCGACCTCAGGGATTTCTGCAACAGAAAACAGATTGAGTTCATGGTCCGAAATGGACATTGTAGGGTAGCTAGTATATAATCACTGATATTGCAACCCAGCCGTCCAGCAAATTGATTCTCCTTTATTCTCCAACCAAGGGATGTGCTTCAGTGAATTTGGGTGGTTTGGGTGTGTTTTTAAAAAAAAATGTTTTACTTAAAATGCACACATAAAATTGGACATAGCATAAGAGACACAACCGCCTACTCACACTGGCAATCACTGAACTGTGCCATGTGGTCAGACTACTCAAGTTCAGAGTTCCCAGAATGTTCTGTTATCATTACCGAGCTGGCCTTTAAGAGGGGCAATTCAGCTATGTCTATTGTTCAATGTCCATGATATTCTCAACAGTATGCTCTTAAAAACGCAGTGCATATGCATATGAATTCAATATGTTTGAGGATTCTTCCAGATTTTTTAATTTTTTTTCGCATGGCCAATTTTCCGTCAAGGATTTCCGTGACACTGAAAGACCAGGGTACACAAAACTTGAAAAATCTTATTTTTTGTATGTTGATCGTGAGGGGCCTTCGCTGCCCGGCGGTCATAATAGATATAACAGTAGGCCTATATTGTGATGCTGTTTTTTGGTTCTGCGCTGACTGATTATGCGTGTAATAATAGATATAACAGTATATCGTGATGCTGTTTTACGGTTCTGTGCTGACTGATTATGCGTGTAATAATAGATATACCAGTATATCGTGATGCTGTTTTTTGGTTCTGCGCTGACTGATTATGCGTGTAAGAATAGATATAACAGTATATCGTGATGCTGCTTTACGGTTCTGTGCTGACTGATTATGCGTGTAATAATAGATATAACAGTATATCGTGATGCTGTTTTTTGGTTTTGCGCTGACTGATTATGCGTGTAATAATAGATATAACAGTATATCGTGATGCTGTTTTTTGGTTCTGCGCTGACTGATTATGCGTGTAATAATATAACAGTATATCCTGATGCTGTTTTACGGTTCTGCGCTTATAAATAAACACAGTCAATACTGTAAGTCTGAGGCTATTTGCAAGGTGTCTGCCACCCAGTTTATGTTATGTTCTGCCCAAAAAGTACTGCTTGCTGTCAAAGTGCTGATTTCAAAATGTTACTGACAGATAGACACTTTACAATCGGATAATCCTGTCATTGTAATCAAAATATTGTTTATTTGCAAACTTATGTCAGCAAACTAGCATGTTGTTACTACCCACAGTAGGCAGTTTGAAGCAGCTGGGTATCAACACACAGGGTAAATTCCAATCACAGTCCTTGCAATCTACGTCGCACTGACACAAAGTTGACATTTTTGGAGGTGCTCGTCAAGCAACAGCATATAGGCCCCTTGGAAGGGGGTACATGGAGACGCAGAGGGGCTCTGTGGGGCTACGCCGTCGATTCGACACAGAAGCACAACACAGCCTCTCGAATGGTTGAGAGGGCCTTGTCTGTATTAATTAATACATGCATTTGAAGAAAACATTAGTCTGATAGCTACTTACTCAGCTCACTGGCTTTTATTCTTATCTCCCTCATCTTCTTGAAGTAGTCATCGTCTATCAGAGAAACCTTGTCAGCGGGGACGATGCCTACGAGGATCAGTGTGGATTCTGTCACCCAGAGAGGGACAGCTGTTGTAGTGTGGATCGCTGTCTGATATGGGGCTTCTAGGGTTCAACTGCAGGGTAGAAAGAAAGTAGCTTCAATTGACTTAAAACAGAGACTTTCTAATGAGGAGACAAAGCACTCAAAAAATCCTCCATAGAAATGTTAGTTTGTAACGCCACATATCTTGCCCCTTCCGCGGTGAAAAAGTCAACATGTGAATACATCGTGCCAATCATGTGTTATCTTGTAAACAAGGCCACATCTACAGTATAATGTGGCCTTTAAGGGTGTGTTGTTAACTTGTAGCCATTATGAATGTGTCCTTTAAGGGGGTGTTGTTACCTTGTAGCCATTTTTAACGTGACCTTTTAAGGTGTTCATAAGGTCTTCAGGATGCACCCCTCCAGAGTCACCAGTTTCCAAACCCATGACATCACAGATGACAAATGGCAGTTGTCCAGATTTACCTTTTCTGATTTTATGGATTTGAAACTAAACAAACAAACAAAAAAGTTATCATAATCATTGTGTAAAAAACCACATCTCATTTGTTTTTTTTGTTTTTTTGGATTTGAAACTAAACAAACAAACAAACAAACAAGCTAATCATAATCATAGTACACATTCTACATCACACCTTATGCATTTTTTTACTTATTTACCAACCCCAATCTCACTCATTCACTAAATTCGTTCCAATTTTAAATCGATTGAGAGAGGTGGTTTTGTCAGAAAAGGTACCATGTAAACAAGTAATCTGATTAATGGAATGCATTTCTTCTTTCTGTGTTCTCTATGTGTAACACACAGTGAAGTGAACAAAGTTAAGAATTGTCGAACAACTTGATGGCCGTGAATGTTTTTAGTTTAGCGAGTTTGTCGTAACAACAACTTGAATAATCATTTTAGTAGATCTTATGTGTAAGTGTAAATGTGTTACTAAACTCGAACAGCTAATGTTAGCTACTAAATCTGCCATGGTGGCTGGCGAGCTAACGTTAAGTCATCTCAGGCTAGAATTCTATCATGTTTCCCGGGTTAGTTTTGCTCCCTACTGAAGATAGACAGGGGTGGTGCCTTGATGGGGTTATTTCATATAAATCACAATTGAATGTTCATAGAAGTGCCAAGGTCAGGATGACTTCATGTATTTAACTGCTAAGATAAGCTAGCAGCTAACGTTAGCCACATACAAACCCTGCCTGGGTTTATGTGAATACTAATAGTTGGATCAGTATCTGAAAAATGTAATGAAACGTAGGTGCACCCCACTCTGTTTGACCAAATTATCCTTCTGTGTCATGAACAATTAGCTAGGGTTGATGCAGACTCTAAAGTCCGTCAAGAAACATTTGAATCATTTTAATGTTCGTGTAGCAAACTCTGCCATCTTGCCTAGTCTCTCTGTAAATAGCCACGTGTAGCTGCAATCTTTGAAGGACAGCAGTTGCAGGAACATCAGACTTGTCATTATTTTTGTATTGCTATCATAGGCTACTTGGCTCTCATCCGCTTATATATCAGTTAAAAAGAGCAAAGCAAATGGCAGTTTCTTGCATGGAAAATTGCCCATTTTAAGCACACACATTTGTTGTCAACCACTATTCAGGAGGTAAATAATTTTAAATTTTACATGCTAGAGGCTGCCTACTCTTCAATGTTTGAATGATTTGTTAATCACAAACAAGTAATTAATTAAATCACAAACAAGCCAATCTAATTAAAGGTTTTCTTCCTAGTTCAATTCTATGAAAATTTGAATTGATTCTGTGATCCAATATTATTATAGTTTTACACATTTTAGTGTAAATTTGTTGAGTTTGATATACTTTCTCATCTCCCCACAGGCCTTTATGTGGCAGTGCAAATGTGGACAGGACCGAAAGTGTCATCAAGGTCTCATTTATTGAAGTATTACAGGTTAGCTCATGGTTACTTTGGTCGCAGACACCCATACCATATGCTAAAAAAAGTTGAGGGTTGAGAGGGCGATGTAGATGCAGCACCTTTGCTTCTCCTGAACGTGCAGTGTTTTTGTTGTTAAAATGTGTTTTTCGAATGTTTATCGCGATGAAACCACGCCGAACGCATGTACAGCCGACAGCAACTGTTGCAGATACGGGAGGAAAACAACAGTATCGATGTTTTGACATAAAACAGAGACGCTGGCAGAACTGGGAATACTTCGCCTGCCTACCACAACATCGACCCGCCTGCTTCACCTGGTCGGGCGCCACAATAAGCGTGTGCCAGGACAAGGAAGAGAGGCAAGCGAGCTGGCGCCGAACAAGGCTAGCAGCCAACCCAACTCGCCCAGCAATACCATCCATATTCCTGGCAAACGTGAAGATCACTGGACAATAAGATGGATCTACATTCGGTTGCTAAGATCAGCAAACAAGACAGTGAGTAACTGCGCGTGACTGTTATCACTGAATCATGGCTCAACGATAACATCCCCGACTCTGCTATACACCTGAGCAGCTTAACGGGCTATCGAGCTGACCGGAGCCCCTAGCAGACAAAAAAGACGGGTGGAGGAGTTTGTGTCTACACACATGATGCTTGGTGCCGAGACGCCACGGTAGTACACAGACACTGCTCTCCACTGGCGGAGTTTATGATAATTAAGTGCGACCCTTCTACCTCCCCAGGGAATTCATCACGCGATTCTGCTGGTCGCGGTGTACATCCCCCCAGCAACAAAAACAGTGACAGGAGCATGGCACTGAATGAGCTGTATCGGGCCGCCAGTGAACAACAAAGTGAACACCGGATGCCTTCACAATCATCGCTGGAGACTTCAATCACGCCAATCTCAAAACTGTACTACCCAAATTTCACCAACATGTAAACTTCCCAACAAGAGGACAAACACCCTGGACCTTGTTTACACCCCACAGAAAGAAGCCTACAAAGCCAAACCCTCCCCACATCGGGCAATCAGACCACATTAGCATCCTGCTGCTGCCCCGATACAGACAAAGAGCAAAAAGTCACCAAACCGTTCTGAAGGGAGGTGAGAATGTGGCCGAGGGGGCCGCCTCACAACTTCAGGACTGCTTTGAAACAACAGACTGGGATATCTTCAAAACAGCTGCCACCCACAACAACCACATTGACATTGAGGAATACACAGACACTGTGACCTCCTACATCACCAAATGCATCGATGATGTTACAGAAATAAAACACATCACCACTGGCCAACCAGAAGCCATGGCTGACAGGAGACGCCCACAGACTGCTGAGGGCCAGAGACAAAGCCTTCAGAGCTGGAGATGTAGCTGGCCTAAGAACAGCTGAGGGCTAACCTGTCCCAGGGCATCAGGAAGGCAAAAAGGATTACACAGACAAAATAACAACACACTTCAAAGACAGCAGAGATGCACAGAGCCTATGGCAGGGCATACAGGCCATCACTGACTACAAGCTCTGCCCACGGAGCTGTGAGAACAACACCTCTGCTAAATGACCTGAACAGTTTTTTTGCCCGCTTTGAAGCACAAAATGACACTCACCCACAGAAAACCCCACCTCCCCCACCCACCAACCCCTGTACCTGTCCTCTGCCAGCGTGAAGAGGACACTAGCCACCATTAACCCACGCAGCAGCAGGCCCAGACAACATACCAGGACGAAGTGTTGAAGGACTGTGCAGAAGAGCTGAAGGATGTTTTACAGACATTTTCAACACCTCTCTGGAGCAAGCAGTCATCCCATCACTTTTCAAAACTGCCACCATCATACCCGTACAAAGAAATCATCACCATCATAAGCTTCAATGACTACCGCCCTGTAGCACTCACGCCTTCATAATCATGAAGTGCTTCGAACGGCTAGTCATGTCACACATCAAAGCCATCCTACCCCCACCCTGGACCCTTCCAGTTTGCATACCGAGCCAAACGATCCACGGAGGATGCAATCTGCTCTGCCCCTCCATCCAGCCCTCACCCACTTAGACAATAAAGACTCATATGTGAGAATGCTGTTCATAGACTTCAGTTCAGCATTCAATACCATAATACCACAACAACTCATCAGCAAACTGGACAAGCTAGATTCAGTACCTCCCCTCTGCAACTGGCTGCTGGACTTCCTGTTGCAGAGACCACAAGCAGTACGTGGTCGGGGACAACACTTCAAGCACTCTGACCCTGAGCACGGGGCCCCTCAAGGGGTGTGTGCTCAGCCCCCTGCTCTTCACACTGCTAACACATGACTGTACAACCACTCACAGCTCCAACCATCTGGGTGAAGTTTATGGATGACACAACACTGGTGGGCCTCATCACTAAGGGCTTATGAGGCTAACTACAGAGAAGAAGTAGACCTGCTGGCTAATGAGGCAAAGACAACAACCTCCTGCTAAAATGTCAGCAAGACCAAGGAGATTGTTGTCAACTTTCAGAGAGGCCACAAACAACTGCCACCACTGTCCATCGACGGAGATGCTGTGGGAGAGAGTGAGCAGCACAAAATTTCTGGGGGTACACATCAGCGACTTACCTCTCCTGACCACCAACACAGCATCACTGGCTTAAGAAAGCCCAGCAGCTTCTACTTTTTAAGCAAATTGAAGAAGGCAAGTGCCAATCTACTCCTGTCATGACTACATTCTACAGAGGGACCATTGAGAGCATCGCCTCCAGCAGCATCACAGTGTGGGGCGGAAGCTGCACAGATCAGAACAGGAAGACCCTCCAGTGCACTGTTAACACAGCTAAGAGGATCATTGAGCACCACTCCCTCCCCTGCAGGACATTTACACCACCACCACCCAAGAAAAGCACTAATGATTGTCAAGGATACAACCCACCCTGCACACAAACTGTTCAGCCTCCTGCCTTCTGAAAGGTACAGGAGCCCGGGCCCACCACCAGACTGGCAAGTAGCTTCATCCACCAAGCAATCAGGATGCTGAACACTCTACCCACTCTCCCATCACTGACAGCCCCCCACCAGCCTGCCAGGAACCTAGGAAACTAGGATCCTGTCTACCCTAACCCTCCCCCCAACACCGGGCCTCTGTGGAACTGCACTGTGACTGCGCAGCCTAACGTTGTTGCTGCTTCACATCAAGCCTGATATACTTGAAATTACTGCATACTGCATATCAATGTAAATATACAGGTCACACAAGCACAAGTTTAAACTTCATGTAACTGTTAAGACTATATAAATATACAACACAACTAATTTCTATTTTTTTATATATATATGTCCTATATTTCTATTTTGATACATACATGTTCTATATTTCAGTCTTGCACTTTAATTTAATGTTTATTGTCTATGGCTATGTCTATAGTATGTCTATGTCTGTATTTAAAGCATGTCTATGTCTGCATGGGAAAGTAAGAAACGAAATTTCAAATTTCTTTTGTATGACCAGTGCATGTAAAGAAATTGACAATAAAAGTTTAATTTGACTTGACTAATTGTAATTCTTTCTGTATTTCCAAATGCTGGGTTGTATTGTTAGTTGTTCTTTCTATCTCCTCTCCCTCATAACGCTGTCAGAATGTCAGAACTGACATCATCTGCACAAGGCTGTCTGCTGTGTGTGCGAGGGAGGGAGGAGATCATGGCTGCCATTGACTAGGTTAGTGAGAAGTTGTTTTGTGCCTCCCACTTTGAAAACCTGTGATCCAATATTAGGCCATGAGCTACCGGACCTTGCCATGCACCTGCTAACTTTTTTTGAAAGGTCTTACCTTGCTGACATGACATGAATTTGAAAGTTAACATTGACATATTTGGGGTGCACTGCCTGTTTCAACCCCATGAATAGATTTAGTGCTGTTCTAAAAATCTCTTTTAACATTTAACAAAGGGGTTGTATGGTAAGGCATGGTAAACATTAGGGTGCTTAATTTGTAAATGTAAGTACAAGTTCTCATCCATGGCTAAATGATACCCTCCGACGTAAGCGCACCAAACTCAGAGCCGCGGAGAGGAAATGGCACAAATCCAAACTAGCTGACGACCTCAAAAATTACCAGACACTCCTGACCTCCTTCTCAGCCAGCATCACTGCTGCTAAGACTGCTTTCTACCATGACAAAATCAACAGCTACAGACACTCAAAACTTTTTCAACCTTCAAATCGCTACTCAACCTCAGCTGCCTCCCTCCTCCATCCAGCCTTTACTGCAGATACCTCGCCATTTTTTACAAACAAAGTGGCGGCAATCAGCAGTCAATTTCTACATGCCCACTCAACGCGTGATCTGACTCCAGATACCGCGACTCCTACAACCTCTAGGGACTACTGGAACATCTTTTTTCAGCATTCAAGCTCTCTCCGAGAGTGAAGTGTCCAGACTCCTGACATGCAGCCGCCCTACCACATGCTCAAGGGACCCTATACCTAACGCAGCCTACTTCAGTCCATCAGCCCGACCATCGCCTCCAGCTATCACACATGTGATCAATGCTCGCTAACCTCCGCACATTTCCAACAGCTGCTCAAAATGGCCCGGTAACACCGCTACTTAAGAAAAGCTTCTTCAAACCCTGCTCAAGGTCTCTGACTTCCTTTCACAGAACAACCTTCTGATCCAAATCAGTCTGGGTTCAAAAGCTGCCACTTTACCCAAACGGCTCTGCTGTCTGTAACAGAAGCCTTAAAGAAGCCAGGGCGACCGCCGGGTCATCAGTACTCATTCTGCTTGACTTATCGGTTGCCTTTGACACGGTTAATCATCAGATCCTTCTCTATACCGCTGACATGGGAATCTCCGGGTTCTGCTCTCTCCTGGTTTGAATCCTACCACAGGACGCTGCTTAACGATCATGGCTTGGTCAGCTATCCGCACCTCACCATCTAACCACAGGGGTCCCCCAGGGCTCAGTGCTGGGGCCCTCCCTTTGCTATCTACACCACCTCCTTGGGACAGATTATCCGCTCGCACGGCTTCTCATACCACTGCTATGCAGACGCACACACAGCTCTATCTGTCCTTTCCACCTGATTTAACCCCTGGTTTCAGTGCACGGATCTCGGATTGCCTTTCAGACATAGCTACATGGATGAAGGCACACCACCTCCAGCTGAACCTCTCAAAGACTGAACTGCTGGTCATCCCAGCTAAACCTACCATACACCACGATATCAACATCAAATTTGACTCCCCTGTCTGTTTCAATCCACCAGGACTGCAAGAAATCTAGGAGTTGTTCTGACAACCAACTAAACTTCTCGGATCATGTTGCCTCAGTCGCCCGGGCATGCCGCTTTTGCACTCTACAACATAATGGAAAATCAGGACTTACTTGACTCAAGATGCTACCCAACTCTGGTTCAGGCAATAGTCATCTCACGACCGACTACTGTAATGCCTCCTGACAGGTCTCCCAGCCCGCGCAGTGAAACCACTTCAGATGATCCAGAACGCGGGCGGGCGCTCTTTGGTCTACAACCAACCCAAAGGGCACATGTTACCCGCTGCTCATCCAGCTACACTGGCTACCTATGGCGGCCCACGATCAAATTCAAGTCTCTAACGCTTGCCTACAAAGTAGTCTCCGGGTTCTGCTCCCACCTACTTGAATGCCCCTCATACAGACTTACACTATTTCCAGACCGCCAAGGCCCCTCTGACTTAACGACGCCTAGCTCTACCACCGGGTACACTCAAGCCAATCCAAACTTTTTTCTCATCTGTTGTTCCTCACAGGAACACACTGCCAGTTCCTACAAGGGCAGGGACATCCTTTCCACTTTCAAAAACTCCTGAAGACCCAGCTCTTTTAGAGAACACCTACTCTCATAGCAACACTTTTACAACAAGTCTTACTGATCCTAGCACTCACCAGCCGCTTTTAAACTGACAAGTAACTGTTAAAACAGCACTCACCAACACTTATTTTTACTGTACTCTAATGTTTTTTTAAACTGTCCTAAAAAATTGTGAGAATTGTTCTAAAAACTTACTGTTTACCATGTTGTTAGTCGCTTTGGTTAAAAAGCGTCAGCCAAATGTAATGTAATGTAAAGTAAACTAGTGTTCATTTCCCTATTTTGCAGAATTATACCATTGGCTTGTTGAGAGCTTGCAACCTGAAAGCACTTGTGTACTTAAATGAAGGCTCTGAGAAACTCATTAAGGAATACCTGGTAAGTGTAAATGAATATCAAAAAAACAGTAAAGCATTACAGCAGCGAGAGTAGCAGTGGTACGTCTAGTGGAAAATGGGTATGAATGAATATGGCTTCTTATATTATTTTAGTACCCATGGACATTTCCTTGTTCATGTTTCGGTGCTTGTAATGTTTTGTTAAGGCTGTCTATATGCATTGCTAAAGCAGAACAAGTCACCGGGTCTGTTTGACCACGATAAACCCCTTTACAGACAAAGCTTCCTAGTCTGTGTTGGTAAAATGCCCCAAAGTTTTAATCTTTGGTTAACTACCTTTTAGTGTAAAGAAATCATAGACTTAGAGGGATTTTGAGAGCGCCATGATGATCATGCAATGACCCAAGGGTGGAATTCACTCACAGAACCATTGCTTTAATTTAAAGGAGATGGGAGATGTAGGTTAATCCACTGAATTCAAACATATCTAAAAACACATATACTTTTGTTTGAAAAGTCATCAATTAAATGTATTTTTTTTTGGTCTGTGGTAAAGGACGCTGACTGATGCCCAGAGCCAGATGGAGAAAAACCACCATCGGATCTTTGTAATCAAACATGAGGATGCCAATGCCTCCACTAGAAGATGTAGACATTATAGTTGAATCACTAACAATGAAACAAAACTAAACATGCTGTGTTTAGCAGAGATATTTTTCTGTTCATTGCATTTCTATTTTACTAAAAAATGTCCCTGATGGATTGATGTGAGAATGGAGACAAAGGTTGCTGCTAAATAAATGCAGATTTGTTTTGAAGACCGCAGTCTGTTTGTTTTTCCCCAACACATTTGTTCAATTTTAGACATTTTATTTTATTTAGAAAATGTTATGCAGAACAAATTCAACTTGTTTACTTTGGATTTACTTTAAGAACTTTGTGTTTAGGATGAGTTTACTTTAACAAAGTTTTGTCAAGTGTGGTTCCACGTAACTGTATCACTTTAAAATGTAACTTAATGTGATGTGTGCTAGATATCTTTTAACTTAAATTAATTGAACATAACAATGTGACTTTGATTGAACAGGACAGTATTAAGTTGAGTCAATGTAAGAATGCTGAATTAATTGAACATAACAGCATTAAGTTGGTTGAACACAGCCATATTAAGTTGGTTCAATGTAAGAATACTAAATAAAAATAAAGGAATTCAATTACTTACCATCTACTTTATTCACTCTTTGTTCAGTTAATGTTATTTATTTGAGTCAATTGTAAAGAATATAGTATCTTTTAGAGTTATTTAATACAGTTTCGTGGAACCACTTGACAAAACATTTTTTAATTAAATCCAACAAGATATTTTTTTGAGTGAGGGCTCTGGGGAATTGAAGATAGCAGAAGTGTTGTAGTCAATATTGGTCTCGAGTCCCCTTTAACATGGTCTCGCTCTTGTCTCTGAATTTTTCTTTATTTCAAGACCAGGCAGGACCACTCATAACAAACTTTTTAAGATGATGCAGTACTATGACACCAACAAGGTGTAATTTGATAGAGGCTGTGCTTTATCTCATTGAGTGCCAAACATTAAGTTGAGCCAAAACGTAATATTACGCTTTTAGCTTTTTAAATTATGAAACTAGACACTCTAACACACCTTATATGTGATTTTGGGAACTCTGTGATTAATGAAAAATGAAAATATATGACGACGAAAAACTCATGAAACGCATAATCTGACATTTTATCTGACATTTTATCATAACTCGTTGCCGCTTTGGGTCGAATCAGTGACGCATGCACATCAGGTCAAAACCAGGCCATTTTCGTGGGTCTATCACTAGGTGGCAGTCTTGCCAGGTCTCGCTGATCACTTCCCGGAAAATTTACACAAGTAAGTAACAGGCAAAACAGCGATTTTGATGAAAACTAGCCACTGTTTAGTTTGGGATTTCTCAGGAACAGAGGCGTTGTAGAAATACACGTTTGCAACTCCACCGCAGAGCTTAAAGTCTCACCTTTTAAACGAGCCATTGGTATGTGTTCATAGCTATAACACAGAATATGCTGTGGCTGTACAAAAATCATCAACAATGGTCTAGATTGCTGGCACTCTAGGACAAAGCTCCCGAAAACAGCTTGGCATTCAATGAGTTATACAGTGTACTGAAAAGTTAAGAAAGACGTATGTACTGTACTGTGATTGTTTATTGTTATCATAGTTGAAGTTATACCATGATATAGATTTTAGCCATAGCTGAGCCCCAATATGGTGCCTCTGTTTCACATTTCATAATAAGTCATGTCAATAGCCTCATTTCTGGACTTGGTCTCGCCCTGCTTTGGTCTTAATCTGGACATGGTTTTGACCTGGTCTCGCCCTGCTTTGGTCTTAGTCTGGATTTGGTCTCGCCCTGCTTTGGTCTCGCCCTGCTTTGGTCTTAGTCTGGACTTGGTCTCGCCCTGCTTTGGTCTGGACTTGGTCTTGCACTGCTTTGGTCTTAGTCTGACTTGTTTTGACATGGTCTCAAGAGACTGCTTTGGTCTTAGTCTGACTTGGTCTCATTTCTGCTTTAGTCTTAGTCTGGACATGGTTTTCACATGGTCTTGCCCTGCTTTGGTCTTAATCTGGACATGGTTTTGACTTGGTCTTGCCCTGCTTTGGTCTTAGTCCGGATTTGGTCTTGCACTGCTTTGGTCTTAGTCTGGACTTGGTTTTAACTTGGTCTATCCCTGTTTTGGTCTTAGTCTGGATTTGGTCTCGCCCTGCTTTGGTCTTAGTCTGGACTTGGTCTCGGCTCTTGCTTTATGTCTGACTTCTAGTCTTTGCCTGCTTTGGTCTTAGTCTGACTTGGTCTCGCCCTGCTTTGGTCTTAGTCTGGACTTGGTCTCGCTCTGCTTTAGTCTGGACTTGGTCTTGCTCTGCTTTGGTCTTAGTCTGGACTTGGTCTCGCCCTGCTTTGGTCTTAGTCTGGACTTGGTCTCGCTCTGCTTTAGTCTGGACTTGGTCTTGCTCTGCTTTGGTCTTGAATGGACTTGGTCTTCTCTACTTTGGTCTTAGTCTGGACTTGGTCACCGCTCTGCTTTGGTCTTAGTCTTTTCGGTCCTGATACTAAGCTGGTCTTCGCAAAGACTTAGGTCTTAAACTTTAGAGAGATCTATAATGAAAACTGCTATTGAGGAAACTGTCTTACCATCTTTGTGGTGACATCCAGTTGCTGCCATCTACAGTGGCTGCACTGGTCATGCGGTCCTGAAAAGATGCGCCGATGGTGTTAATGACTGGACTTCCGGCTCCGGTGGGTCCGTACATGAGGATCGCAGATGTTGGACATCTGGACTGCCGAGTTGAGAAGTTCCTGCACTTTGCTTTTCAATTGCTTTAAGTTCCTTCTCTTTGTCTCTGTCTCGACAAATGTTCCATATCAGCTAAATTATTTCGGTTCCACTAACAGAAGACATCAGTGATTGATTTTGAAAACGGTTTAGGATATGATTTGCTTTTATCAGCCAATTACTCTGTTCCACACATGGGACATATCAATGATTCGATGATTGCTGAAATGCACTGATGCTTTGCTTACCCCATTTGATTCCTCTCAATCTTTTTCCATCACTGCATGAAACATAATGTTAAAAAATGTATCTCCTTATTAAGTATTGTACCAAAGCAGCACACTTATTGTTCTTAACTTTTATTAAGTGTGCTTGCAAGCAACACACTTATTATTCTTCTTAAGTTTTATTATTATTTTTCCCATCTCCTAATTTTTGTCAACCCTAAGCCTAGGCCCTTTGAGACAGAACTTACCCGTTCCAACTTTAAAAGCGTCGGTCGAGTACCCGGTATAAGTTGGTCGCGAAGATGACGTCAGGTGGGCGTGCCGTTAGGTCCGCCATATTGGATTGAACAGAAAGCGAAACTAAATTTTCACAGGTCTAAATTTGGTCGAGCATACG
>NW_025962221.1:0-22676 GCF_017589495.1 Alosa alosa | reverse complement strand
TGGCAGTATGGGAGAATGACAGTCTGTTACATTTTCCATCACATACCACTCTTGACTTAGCGGTTGTCAGTCTTGGCCCCTTAGTGGCAGTATGGGGAGAATGACAGTCTGTTACATTTTCCCATCACATACCAGTCTTGACTTAGCGCTTTTCAGTCTTGGCCCCTTAGTGGCAGTATGGAGAATGACAATTGTTACATTTTCCATCACATACCCAGTCTTGACTTAGCGCCTTTTTCAGCTCTTTGGCCCCTTAGTGGCAGTATGGGAGAATGACAGTCTGTTACATTTTCCATCACATACGAGTCTTGAGTTAGCACTTTTTCAGTCTTGGCCCCTTAGTGGCAGTATGGGAGAATGACAGTCTGTTACATTTTCCATCACATACGAAGTCTTGAGTTACGGTTTTTCAGTCTTGGCCCCTTAGTGGCAGTATGGGAGAACACAGTCTGTTACATTTTCCATCACATACGAGTCTTGAGTTAGGTTTTTTTCAGTCTTGGCCCCCTTAGTGGCAGTATGGGAGAATGACAGTCTGTTACATTTTCCATCACATACCTAATCTTGAGTTAGCTTTTTTCTCAGTTGGCCCCCTTAGTGGCAGTATGGGAGAAATGACAGTCTGTTACATTTTCCATCACATACCAGTCTTGGAGTTAGCGCTTTTTCAGTCTTGGCCCCTTAGTGGCAGTATGGGAGAATGACAGTCTGTTACATTTTCCATCACATACGAAGTCTTGAGTTAGCTGCTTTTTTTCAGTCTTGGCCCCTTTAGTGGCAGTATGGGAGAATGACAGTCTGTTACATGTTCATCACATATGGACTCTTGAGTTATGCCTTGAGGTTTGCTAGGGTCGAATCATATACGAACCCGCAGGTATACCATGGGTTTGAGATTTTTCGCTCTGCTTAAGGCTTTAACCCTTGGCGTAGGTTAGCTTAAGTGGGGCACAGTGCACCAGTACTTATCGGTGCTTAAGCCTGGTTGTCCGTGGGGGGTGGTACCAGAGGGGGGGGGTTTGCCACTTTGTGTTGGCGGGCTTAGCATAGAGGGTGTTAGCTAGTTTTGATAAAAAAAAAAGTTGACCATTCTTTCATCTTTGTGAGGTGGACCTTTTTAAGTGGGTGGTAGCATGGAGCTACGAGTCTGAAATTCAAGTCAGACCTTCTGCACATGACCCAGATGGAGCGTGCAAAGTTTCATCTCTCTAGCTGTAAAAAAAAACTGCAAAAAACATAAAAAGCAATGTGCCTGCAAAAAAAATTCTACTTTTTGACCTTGGAGCGTGCATTTAACATTTTGCCAATTTTAAATTTTAGCCAAAAAAAACTCCCTTATGTTGGTCCGATCAGTATGAAATCAGAATATGTTTAACAACGGACGCCACAAACAAGCCAGGCTCAGTTTGGAGGGTGGATTATTCCCCGAAGGAGATAAACGGTTTGAAACGTACAAGGTTTCCCTCTTCTGCCTTGGTAACGCTTAGGGAGCTAGAGGGATGGGGACCAAGACGCAAGGCACCGCCAGAGGCCCCTGACAACTGTTCCAAAAGTGGGATCTCTGAGACATCCACAAAAAAAACTGTGTAGGAAAAACATACAAAAAGTTGACCATTCCCATTTCAGAGGTGGACCTGTGGGTGGTAGCATGGAGCTACAAGTCTGAAATTCAAGTCAGACCTTCTGCACATGACCCAGATGGAGCGCAAAGTTTCATCTCTAGCTGTAACGCAAAGCAATGTGCCTGCAAAAAACTACTTTTTTTGGCGATTTAACATTTTGCCAATTTACATTTTAGCCAAAAAAACTCCCTTATGTTGGTCCCATCAGTATGAAATCAGAATATGTTTAACAACGGACGTCACAAACAAGCCAGGCTCAGTTTGGAGTGGGTGGATTATTCCCCAAGGAGATAAACTGTTTGAAACGCATAAGGTTTCTTCTTCTGCCTCGGTAACGCTTAGGTGCTAGAGGGATGGGACCAAGACGCAAGGCACCGCCTAGAGGCCCTGACAACTGTTCCAAAAGGGGATTCTGAGACATCCACAAAAAAAACTGTGAAGGAAAACATAAAAAAAGTTGACCATTCCCACTTCAGAGGTGGACCTGTGGGTGGTAGCATGGAGCCACGAGGCTGAAATTCAAGTCAGACCTTCTGCACATGACCCAGATGGAGCGTGCAAAGTTTCATCTCTAGCTGTAACGCAAAGCAATGTGCCGCAAAAACTACTTTTTTTGGCGATTTAACATTTAGCCATTTTTCAAAAATTGGCCAAAAAACACACACATATGTTGGTCAGGTGAGTAAATATATAGCGCTGCTAGGGTACATATATGCTTACTATGCTAAATACCGCGGTTTGCCATGGTGGTTACTGTGGTCATATTCTGGTGGTTGCTAGGTTGTTGCTATGATAGGGGTATTAGCTGCAAGCGCACCGGGTGCAGTTGGTTTTGGCCACAAGTCGCAGCTGCTGGTGTTAGACTGGCGGCACCCCATGCACCCCATGTTTTCTGACGCCCGACGCAATGGCGCCACCCCGCCTCGCTGTGACCTTAAGCGCCGCTGAGCTAGGCGGTTGGCTAGGGCCAGAATCATATACGAACCGCAGTTAGCGGCCTCCACATGCGGGGGGGCCGGATTCACATGTGAGCCCCCCTAGCGCGGACTAGTGTCGCCTCGTGGAAATCAGGCAGCTATGCCTCAGTGTTTTCACTCACTATCCCTGACTATGATAGGGGTAATAGCCACAAGCGCACCGGGTGCAGTTGGTTTTTTGGCCACAAGTCGCAGCGCTGGTGTTAGACTGGCGGCACCCCCATGCACCCCATGTTTTCTGACGCCCGACGCAATGGCGCCACCCCGCCTCGCCAGACCTTGCGCCGCTGAGCTAGGCGGTTGGCTAGGGCCAGAATCATATATGCGAACTCCGCAGTTAGCGGGTTTTTGGCCACATGCGGGGGGGGTCGGATTCACATGTGAGCCTCCCTAGCGCGACTAGTGTCGCCTCGTGGAAATCAGGCAGCTATGCCTCAGTGTTTTCACTCACTATCCCTGACTATGATAGGGGTAATAGCCGCGCACCGGGTGCAGTTGGTTTTGGCCACAAGTCGCGGCAGCGCTGGTGTTAGACTGGCGGCACCCCCATGCACCCCATGTTTTCTGACGCCCGACGCAATGGCGCCACCCCGCCTCGCCAGACCTTTGCGCCGCTGAGCTAGGCGGTTGGCTAGGGCCAGAATCATATACTGAATCCGCAGTTAGCGGTTTCCACATGCGGGGGGGATTCACATGTGAGCCCCTAGCGCGACTAGTGTCGCCTCGTGGGGAAATCAGGCAGCTATGCCTCAGTGTTTTCACTCTCACTATCCCTGACTATGATAGGGGTAATAGCCACAAGTGCACCGGGTGCAGTTGGTTTTGGCCACAAGTCGCAGCTGCTGGTGTTAGACTGGCGGCACCCCATGCACCCCCATGTTTTCTGACGCCCGACGAATGGCGCCACCCCCCGCCTCGCTGTGACCTTGCGGCCGCTGAGCTAGGCGGTTGGCTAGGGCCAGAATCATATACCTAATCCGCGAGTTAGCGCGTTTCCACATGGGGGGGGTCGGATTCACATGTGAGCCTCCCTAGCGACTAGTGTCGCCTCGCGGTGGAAATCAGGCAGCTATGCCTCAGTGTTTTCACTCACTATCCCTGACTATGATAGGGTATTAGCCACAAGTGCACCGGGTGCAGTTGGTTTTTTGGCCACAAGTCGCAGCGCTGGTGTTAGACTGGCGGCACCCCATGCACCCCCATGTTTTCTGACGCCCGACGCAATGGCGCCACCCCGCCTCGCCAGACCTTGGCGCCGCTGAGCTAGGCGGTTGGCTAGGGCCAGAATCATATACTAATCCGCAGTTACGCGGCCTCCACATGCGGGGGGTCGGATTCACATGTGAGCCCCTCCTAGCGCGACTAGTGTCGCCTCGTGGGAAATCAGGCAGCTATGCCTCAGTGTTTTCACTCACTATCCCTGACTATGATAGGGGTAATAGCCACAAGTGCACCGGGGTGCAGTTGGTTTTTTGGCCACAAGTCGCGGCAGCTGGTGTTAGACTGGCGGCACCCCATGCACCCCCCATGTTTTCTGACGCCCGACGCAATGGCGCCACCCCGCCTCGCCAGACCTTGCGCCGCTGAGCTAGGGCGGTTGGAATCTAGGCCAGAATCATATACACATGTGAACCGCAGTTAGCGGCTTCCACATGCGGGGGGGGGGGACCGGATTCACATGTGAGCCTCCCTAGCGGACTAGTGTCGCCTCGTGGGAAATCAGGCAGCTATGCCTCAGTGTTTTCACTCACACTATCCCTGACTATGATAGGGGGTAATAGCCACAAGCGCACCGGGTGCAGTTGGTTTTGGCCACAAGTCGCGGCGCTTGGTGTTAGACTGGCGGCACCCCCCATGCACCCCCCATGTTTTCTGACGCCCGACGCAATGGCGCCACCCCGCCTCGCTGTGACCTTGCGCCGCTGAGCTAGGGCGGTTGGCTAGGGCCAGAATCATATACGAATCCGCAGTTAGCGTGTTTCCACATGCGGGGGGGGGGTCGGATTCACATGTGAGCGCCCCTAGCGCGACTAGTGTCGCCTGTGGGAAATCAGGCAGCTATGCCTCAGTGTTTTCACTCACTATCCCTGACTATGATAGGGGTAATAGCCGCGCACCGGGTGCAGTTGGTTTTTTGGCCACAAGTCGCAGCAGCTGGTGTTAGACTGGCGGCACCCCATGCACCCCATGTTTTCTGACGCCCGACGCAATGGCGCCACCCCGCCTCGCTGTGACCTTAAGGCCGCTGAGCTAGGCGGTTGGCTAGGGCCAGAATCATATAATAATCCGCAGTTAGCTGGGGGCCTACATGGGGGGCCCTCGGGATTCACATGTGAGCCCCCCTAGACTATGACTAGTGTCGCCCCGCGGTGGAAATCAGGCAGCTATGCCTCAGTGTTTTCACCTCACTATCCCTGACTATGATAGGGGTATTAGCCACAAGTGCACCGGGTGCAGTTGGTTTTGGCCACAAGTCGACTATGGCAGCTGCTGGTGTTAGACTGGCGGCACCCCCCATGCACCCCCATGTTTTCTGACGCTCCGGACGCAATGGCGCCACCCCCCGTCTCGCTGTGACCTTGCGTCGCGGAGCTAGGCGGTTGGCTAGGGCCAGAATCATATACGAATCCGCAGTTAGCTGCTTCCACATGCGGGGGGTCGGATTCACATGTGAGCCTTCCCTCAGCGTGACTAGTGTCGCCTCGTGGGGAAATCAGGCAGCTATGCCTCAGTGTTTTCACTCTCACTATCCCTGACTATGATAGGGGGTAATAGCCACAAGCGCACCGGGTGCAGTTGGTTTTGGCCACAAGTCGCAGCGCCAGGTGTTAGACTGGCGGCACCCCCATGCACCCCCATGTTTTCTGACGCTCCGGACGCAATGGCGCCACCCCCGCCTCGCCAGACCTTGCGCCGCTGAGCTAGGCGGTTGGCTAGGGCCAGAATCATATACTTAATCCGCAGTTAGCGCAGCCTCCATTACGGGGGGGTCGGATTCACATGTGAGCCTCCCTAGCGGACTAGTGTCGCCTCGTGGTGGAAATCAGGCAGCTATGCCTCAGTGTTTTCACTCACTATCCCTGACTATGATAGGGGTAATAGCCACAAGTGCACCGGGGTGCAGTTGGTTTTTTTGGCCACAAGTCGCAGCAGCGTGGTGTTAGACTGGCGGCACCCCCATGCACCCCCATGTTTTCTGACGCCCGACGCAATGGCGCCACCCCGCCTCGCTGTGACCTTTGCGCCGCTGAGCTAGGCGGTTGGGCTAGGGCCAGAATCATATACGGCAGTTAGCGTGTTTCACCACATGCGGGGGGTCGATCGGATTCACATGTGAGCCCTCCCCAGCGCGACTAGTGTCGCCCGCGGGGAAATCAGGCAGCTATGCCTCAGTGTTTTCACTCACTATCCCTGACTATGATAGGGGTAATAGCCACAAGTGCACCGGGGTGCAGTTGGTTTTTTGGCCACAAGTCGTAGCTGGCGTTAGACTGGCGGCACCCCCATGCGCCTCCATGTTTTCTGACGCCCGACGCAATGGCGCCACCCCCGCCTCGCCAGACCTTGCGCCGCTGAGCTAGGGCGGTTGGCTAGGGCCAGAATCATATACCAACCGCAGTTAGCGCGGTTTCCACATGCGGGGGGGGGGGGGTCGGGATTCACATGTGAGCCTCCTAGCGACTAGTGTCGCCTCGTGGGGAAATCAGGCAGCTATGCCTCAGTGTTTTCACTCACTATCCCTGACTATGATAGGGGTATTAGCCGTGCACCGGGTGCAGTTGGTTTTTTGGCCACAAGTCGCGGCAGCTATGGTGTTAGACTGGCGGCACACCCATGCACCCCCATGTTTTCTGACGCCCGACGCAATGGCGCCACCCCCGCCTCGCTAGACCTTGCGTCGCTGAGCTAGGCGGTTGGCTTTGGCCAGAATCATATACGAATCCGCAGTTACGCGGGCTTCCACATGCGGGGGGGGGTCGGATTCACATGTGAGCCCTCCCTAGCGACTAGTGTCGCCTCGCGTGGAAATCAGGCAGCTATGCCTCAGTGTTTTCACTCACTATCCCTGACTATGATAGGGGTAATAGCCACAAGTGCACCGGGGTGCAGTTGGTTTTTTGGCCACAAGTCGCAGCAGCGCTGGTGTTAGACTGGCGGCACCCCCATGCACCCCCATGTTTTCTGACGCCCGACGCAATGGCGCCACCCCGCCTCGCCAGACCCTTGCCGCGAGCTAGGCGGCTTGGCTAGGGCCAGAATCATATACCTAATCCGCAGTTAGCGCAGCCTCCACATGCGGGGGGGGGGATTCACATGTGAGCCCCCTAGCGGACTAGTGTCGCCTCGTGGGAAATCAGGCAGCTATGCCTCAGTGTTTTCACTCACTATCCCTGACTATGATAGGGGTATTAGCCACAAGTGCACCGGGTGCAGTTGGTTTTTTGCCACAAGTCGCGGCAGCTGCTGGTGTTAGACTGGCGGCACCCCCATGCACCCCCCATGTTTTCTGACGCCCGACGAATGGCGCCACCCCCTGCCTCGCCAGACCTTGCGTCGCTGAGCTAGGCGGTTGGCTAGGGCCAGAATCATATACGAATCCGCAGTTAGCGCGCCCACATGGGGGGGGGGTCGGATTCACATGTGAGCCGCTTCCCTAGCGCGACTAGTGTCGCCTCGTGTGGAAATCAGGCAGCTATGCCTCAGTGTTTTCACTCACTATCCCTGACTATGATAGGGGTATTAGCCACAAGTGCACCGGGTGCAGTTGGTTTTTGGCCACAAGTCGCGGCAGCGCTGGTGTTAGACTGGCGGCACCCCCATGCACCCCCATGTTTTCTGACGCCCGACGCAATGGCGCCACCCCGCCTCGCTGTGACCTTGCGGCCGCTGAGCTAGGCGGTTGGCTAGGGCCAGAATCATATACGAATCCGCAGTTAGCGTGCATGTTTCCACATGCGGGGGTCGATTCACATGTGAGCGCCCCCTAGCGTGACTAGTGTCGCCTCGTGTGGGAAATCAGGCAGCTATGCCTCAGTGTTTTCACTCACTATCCCTGACTATGATAGGGGTAATAGCCACAAGCGCACCGGGTGCAGTTGGTTTTTTGCCACAAGTCGCGGCAGCTGCTGGTGTTAGACTGGCGGCACCCCATGCACCCCCCATGTTTTCTGACGCCCGACGCAATGGCGCCACCCCGCCTCGCTGTGACCTTGCGCCGCTGAGCTAGGCGGCTTGGCTAGGGCCAGAATCATATACCTAACCGCAGTTAGCGCAGCTTCCACATGCGGGGGGTCGGATTCACATGTGAGCGCCTCCCTAGCGTGACTAGTGTCGCCCCGTGTGGAAATCAGGCAGCTATGCCTCAGTGTTTTCACTCTCACTATCCCTGACTATGATAGGGGGTAATAGCCACAAGTGCACCGGGGTGCAGTTGGTTTTTTGGCCACAAGTCGCAGCTGCTGGTGTTAGACTGGCGGCACCCCATGCGCCCATGTTTTCTGACGCCCGACGAATGGCGCCACCCCCCGCCTCGCTGACCTTGGCCGCTGAGCTAGGCGGTTGGCTAGGGCCAGAATCATATACTTAATCCGCAGTTAGCGGTTTCCACATGCGGGGGGGGGGGGTCGATTCACATGTGAGCCCCCCAGCGTGACTAGTGTCGCCCCTCGTGTGGAAATCAGGCAGCTATGCCTCAGTGTTTTCACTCACTATCCCTGACTATGATAGGGGTAATAGCCACAAGTGCACCGGGTGCAGTTGGTTTTGGCCACAAGTCGCAGCGTTGGTGTTAGACTGGCGGCACCCCCATGCACCCCCATGTTTTCTGACGCCCGACGAATGGCGCCACCCCGCCTCGCCAGACCTTGCGCCGCTGAGCTAGGCGGGTTGGCTAGGGCCAGAATCATATACGAATCCGCAGTTAGCGCACTTCCACATGCGGGGGTCGGATTCACATGTGAGCCCTCCCTAGCGCGGACTAGTGTCGCCCTCGTGGTGGAAATCAGGCAGCTATGCCTCAGTGTTTTCACTCACTATCCCTGACTATGATAGGGGTAATAGCCACAAGTGCACCGGGTGCAGTTGGTTTTGGCCACAAGTCGCAGCAGCTGGGTGTTAGACTGGCGGCACCCCCATGCACCCCCATGTTTTCTGACGCCCGACGCTAATGGCGCCACCCCCCGCCTCGCTGTGACCTTAAGCCGCTGAGATAGGCGGTTGGCTAGGGCCAGAATCATATGTGAATCCGTGCGGACATGTTCATCACATACCACTCTTGACTTAGCTGGTTTTCACTCTTGGCCCCCTTAGTGGCAGTATGGGGAGAATGACAGTCTGTTACATTTTTCATCACATAGGCTCTTTGACTTAGCTGGTTTTCACTCTTGGCCCCTTAGTGGCAGTATGGGAGAATGACAGTCTGTTACATTTTTTCATCACATACCACTTTTGACTTAGCTGGTTTTCACTCTTGGCCCCTTAGTGGCAGTATGGGAGAATGACAGTCTGTTACATTTTCCATCACATAATCAGTATGGGGAGAATGACAGTCTGTTACATGTTCATCACATACCAGTCTTGAGTTAGCTTTTTAGTCTTGGCCCCTTAGTGGCAGTATGGGGAGAATGACAGTCTGTTACATTTTCCATCACATACCACTCTTGACTTAGCTGGTTTTCACTCTTGGCCCCTTAGTGGCAGTATGGGGAGAATGACAGTCTGTTACATTTTCCATCACATACCACTCTTGACTTAGCTGGTTTTCACTCTTGGCCCCTTAGTGGCAGTATGGGAGAATGACAGTCTGTTACATTTTCCATCACATACCACTCTTTGACTTAGCTGGTTTTCACTCTTGGCCCCTTAGTGGCAGTATGGGAGAATGACAGTCTGTTACATTTTCCATCACATACCTAGTCTTGAGTTAGCTGGTTTTTCAGTCTTGGCCCCTTAGTGGCAGTATGGGAGAATGACAGTCTGTTACATGTTCATCACATATGACTCTTGAGTTAGCGCCTGAGGTTTGCTAGGGCGAATCATATACTTAACCCGCAGGTATACCATGGGTTTGAGATTTTTCGCTCTGCTTAAGGCTTTAACCCTTGCAGGTTAGCTTATGGGGCACAGTGCACCAGTACTTATCGGTGCTTAAGCCTGGTTGTCCTGGGGGGGGGTGGTACCCAGAGGGGGGGGGGGTTTTGCCACTTTGTGTTGCGGGCTTAGCATAGAGGGTGTTAGCTAGTTTGATTAGCGTGTTTAATTTGGGGTAAGTTTAGTGGAGTAGGATACAGGGTAATGCCCCAGGCTCACACACACGCCACAAGAGGGGACAGAGAGGAGTCTTTGGAGCCTCTGAGCAGCTGCAGCCTGTGTGAGAACATGCACTGTCTCCCCAGGGCCTCTCTGTGCCTCCAAGCCAGGGGTCAAACCAGAGGTCAAGCTGTAGCTAGTAGGCCTCTGACAAGGCCCTCGGGCCTAAGTTTGGGCCTCTGTGAGTAGCTGCAGCCCGTGGTGAGCACAAGCACTCTTCCCCAAGCCTCCAAGCATCAGGGGTCAAGTCAGAGGTCAGCAGTAGCTAGTAGGCCTCTCACAAGGCCCTCAGCCTGCTGGAGGATTGGGTTAGATTGTAAATTAATTTTGGGGAGAACAGAGTCTAGGTTGTGCTAGCTGTGGAAAAGGGGATAGGGAAGAGGTTGGGCCTCTGTCTGTATTAATTGGGGTTAAGTTTAGATGTAGGATACAGGGTAATGCTCCCAGGCTCACACACACACGCCAAAGAGGGGACAGAGAGGAGTCTTTGAGCCTCTGTGAGCAGCTGGGGCCTGTGGGTGGGTGTGTGTGTGTGTGTGTAGGGGTGCTGCAGTGGGTATAGCACAGCATCTAGGCCCAAGCATCTAGGCACAGCATCTAGGCCCAACTTTAATAATAATAATGTAATAATAATAATAAGTTGGGGCCTCTGAGCAGCTGGAGCCTCTGAGCAACAGGCCCCTCTCACTGTCCCTCTCTATCACCCGCGCCGCAGCAAAGTGCAGGTGTGTGGCTGTGCTTGGTGGGGGGGGTCTAGCGCAGCTCTCTGTGTCTCTCCCTGCTCCTAGGCCCAAGTTGAGCCCGTCTGAGCACAAGCACTCACCCCCGGGCCTCCCCCGCCCGGGTCCCAGATCACAGTAGCTAGTAGGCCTCTCACAAGGCCTTAGCTTAAGCTAATGTGTGTGTGTTTGGGGGGGGGGGGGGGCGCCAGGATTGGGTGAGATTCTAGATTAATTTTGACGCCCGATGCTAACGCCGCCACCCCCCCGCCTCGCCAGACCTTGCGTCATGGAGATAGGCGGTTGGCTAGGGCCAGAATCGTGATGTGAATCCCAGCTAGCGTGACATGTTCATCACATACCACTCTTGACTTAGCTGGTTTTCACTCTTGGCCCCTTAGTGGCAGTATGGGAGAATGACAGTCTGTTACATTTTCCATCACATACCACTCTTGACTTAGCTGGTTTTCACTCTTGGCCCCTTAGTGGCAGTATGGGAGAATGACAGTCTGTTACATTTTCCATCACATACCACTCTTTGACTTAGCTGGTTTTCACTCTTGGCCCCTTAGTGGCAGTATGGGAGAATGACAGTCTGTTACATTTTCCATCACATACCACTCTTGACTTAGCTGGTTTTCACTCTTGGCCCCTTAGTGGCAGTATGGGAGAATGACAGTCTGTTACATTTTCCATCACATACCACTTTGACTTAGGGCCCCTTAGTGGCAGTATGGGAGAATGATCTGTTACATTTTTCATCACATACCTCTTGACTTAGTGGCAGGCCCCTTATGGCAGTATGGGAGAATGACAGTCTGTTACATTTTCCATCACATACCACTCTTGACTTAGCTGGTTTTCACTCTTGGCCCCTTAGTGGCAGTATGGGGAGAATGACAGTCTGTTACATTTTCCATCACATACGAGTCTTGAGTTAGCGCTTTTTCAGTCTTGGCCCCTTAGTGGCAGTATGGGAGAATGACAGTCTGTTACATGTTCATCACATATGACTCTTGAGTTAGCCTGAGGTTTGCTAGGGCCGAATCATATACCTAACCCGCAGGGTATACCATGGGTTTGAGATTTTTTTCGCTCTGCTTAAGGCTTTAACCCTATGCAGGTTAGCTTATGGGGCACAGTGCACCAGTACTTATCGGTGCTTAAGCCTGGTTGTCCGTGGGGGGGTGGTACCCAGAGGGGGGGGGGGGTTTGCCACTTTGTGTTGCGGGCTTAGCATAGAGGGTGTTAGCTAGTTTGATTAGCGTGTTTAATTTGGGTTAAGTTTAGTGGAGTAGGATACAGGGTAATGCTCCCAGGCTCACACACACGCCAAAGAGGGGACAGAGAGGAGTCTTTGGAGCCTCTGTGAGCAGCTGCAGCCTGTGTGAGAACATGCACTGTCTCCTAGGGCCTCTGTGCCTCCCAAGCCAGGGGTCAAACCAGAGGTCAAGCTTGTAGCTAGTAGGCCTCTGACAAGGCCCCCTCGGCCTAAGTTTGGGCCTCTGTGAGTAGCTGCAGCCCTGTGGTGAGCACAAGCACTCTTCCCCAAGCCTCCAAGCATCAGGGGTCAAGTCAGAGGTCAGCAGTAGCTAGTAGGCCTCTCACAAGGCCCTCAGCCTAAGCTGGAGGATTGGGTTAGATTGTAAATTAATTTTGGGAGAACAGAGTCTAGGGGTTGTGCTAGCTGTGGAAAAGGGGATAGGGAAGAGGTTGGGCCTCTGTCTCTGCATTAATTGGGGTTAAGTTTAGATGTAGGATACAGGGTAATGCTCCCAGGCTCACACACACGCCAAGAGGGGACAGAGAGGAGTCTTTGGAGCCTCTGTGAGCAGCTGGGGCCTGTGGGTGGGTGTGTGTGTGTGTAGGGGTGCTGCAGTGGGTATAGCACAGCATCTAGGCCCAAGCATCTAGGCACAGCATCTAGGCCCAACTTTAATAATAATAATAATGTAATAATAATAATAAGTTGGGGCCTCTGAGCAGCTGGAGCCTCTCGGAGCAACAGGCCCCTCTCTCTGTCCCTCTCTATCACCTGCGCGCGCGTGTGTGCGTGTGTGTGGCTGTGCTTGGTGGGGGGGGTCTAGCTGCAGCCTCTGTGTCTCTCCCTGCCCTAGGCCCAAGTTGAGCCCGCCTGAGCACAAGCACTCATCCCCAGGCCTCCCCGCCCCCGTCCGGACCACAGTAGCTAGTAGGCCTCTCACAAGGCCTTAGCTTAAGCCAATGTGTGTGTGTTTGGGGGGGGGGGGGGGCGCTCAGGATTGGGTGAGATTCTAGATTAATTTTGACGCCCGATGAACGCCACCACCCTCGCCTCAGACCTTGGCGCCAGAATCGTATGGAGATAGGCGGCTGGCTAGGGCCAGAATCGTATGTGAATCCAAGTGCTAGCGGGACATGTTCATCACATATCACATGACTCTTGACTTAGCTGGTTTTCACTCTTGGCCCCTTAGTGGCAGTATGGGAGAATGACAGTCTGTTACATTTTCCATCACATACCACTTTGACTTAGCTGGTTTTCACTCTTGGCCCCTTAGTGGCAGTATGGGGAGAATGACAGTCTGTTACATTTTCCATCACATACAGCCCTTTTGACTTAGGGGTTTTCACTCTTGGCCCCTTAGTGGCAGTATGGGAGAATGACAGTCTGTTACATTTTCCATCACATACGAAGTCTTGACTTAGCTTTTTCAGTCTTGGCCCCTTAGTGGCAGTATGGGAGAATGACAGTCTGTTACATTTTCCATCACATACCTAGTCTTGAGTTAGCGCTTTTTCAGTCTTGGCCCCTTAGTGGCAGTATGGGGAGAATGACAGTCTGTTACATGTTCATCACATATGACTCTTGAGTTAGCTTGAGAGGTTTGCTAGGGCCGAATCATATACCTAACCCGCAGGGGTATACCATGGGTTTGAGATTTTTTCGCTCTGCTTAAGGCTTTAACCCCATGCAGGTTAGCTTAAGGGGCACAGTGCACCAGTACTTATCGGTGCTTAAGCCTGGTTGTCCGTGGGGGGTGGTACCCAGAGGGGGGGGGGTGTTTGCCACTTTGTGTTGCGGGGCTTAGCATAGAGGGTGTTAGCTAGTTTGATTAGCTGTTTAATTTGGGTTAAGTTTAGTGGAGTAGGATACAGGGTAATGCTCCCAGGCTCACACACACGCCAAGAGGGGACAGAGAGGAGTCTTTGGAGCCTCTGTGAGCAGCTGCAGCCTGTGTGAGAACATGCACTGTCTCCCAGGGCCTCTGTGCCTCCAAGTCAGGGGTCAAACCAGAGGTCAAGTTGTAGCTAGTAGGCTCTGACAAGGCCTCGGCCTAAGTTTGGGCCTCTGTGAGTAGCTGCAGCCCTGTGGTGAGCACAAGCACTCTTCCCAAGCCTCCAAGCATCAGGGGTCAAGTCAGAGGTCAGCAGTAGCTAGTAGGCCTCTCACAAGGCCCCAGCCTGCTGGAGGATTGGGTTAGATTGTAAATTAATTTTGGGAGAACAGAGTCTAGGGTTGTGCTAGCTGTGGAAAAGGGGATAGGGAAGAGGTTGGGCCTCTGTCTGCATTAATTGGGGTTAAGTTTAGATGTAGGATACAGGGTAATGTTCCCAGGCTCACACACACGCCACAAGAGGGGACAGAGAGGAGTCTTTGAGCCCTGTGAGCAGCTGGGGCCTGTGGGTGGGTGTGTGTGTGTGTAGGGGTGCTGCAGTGGGTATAGCACAGCATCTAGGCCCAAGCATCTGGGGCACAGCATCTAGGCCCAACTTTAATAATAATAATGTAATAATAATAATAAGTTGGGGCCTCTCTGAGCAGCTGGAGCCTCTGAGCAACAGGCCCCTCTCTGTCCCTCTCATCACCTGCGCCAAAAAAGCGCAGGTGTGTGGCTGTGCTTGGTGGGGGGGGTCTAGCTGCAGCTCTCTGTGTCTCTCCCTGCTCCTAGGCCCAAGTTGAGCCCGCCTGAGCACAAGCACTCATCCCCAGGCCTCTCCTGCCCGTCTCCGGCCACAGTAGCTAGTAGGCCTCTCACAAGGCCTTAGCCTAAGCCAATGTGTGTGTGTTTGGGGGGAGGGGGGGGCCAGGATTGGGTGAGATTCTAGATTAATTTTGACGCCCGACGCAACGCCGCCACCCCCGCCTCGCTGTGACCTTAAGGCCGCTGGAGATAGGCGGTTGGCTAGGGCCAGAATCGTGATGTGAATCCGCAGCTAGCGGACATGTTCATCACATACACTCTTGACTTAGCTGGTTTTCACTCTTGCCCCTTAGTGGCAGTATGGGAGAATGACAGTCTGTTACATTTTCCATCACATACCACTTTTGACTTAGCTGGTTTTCACTCTGGCCCCTTAGTGGCAGTATGGGGAGAATGACAGTCTGTTACATTTTCCATCACATACCACTCTTGACTTAGCTGGTTTTCACTCTTGGCCCCTTAGTGGCAGTATGGGAGAATGACAGTCTGTTACATTTTCCATCACATCACACTTAGCGGGTTTCTTTCTGGCCCCCTTAGTCTTGGGAGAATGACAGTCTGTTACATTTTCCATCACATACCACTCTGAGTTTTTTCAGTCTTGGCCCCTTAGTGGCAGTATGGGAGAATGACAGTCTGTTACATTTTCCATCACATACCCAGTCTTGAGTTAGCGCTTTTTCAGTCTTGGCCCCTTAGTGGCAGTATGGGAGAATGACAGTCTGTTACATGTTCATCACATATGACTCTTTGAGTTAGCTGCCTGAGGTTTGCTAGGGCCGAATCATATACCTAACCCGCAGGTATACCATGGGTTTGAGATTTTTTCGCTCTGCTTAAGGCTTTAACCCCTTGCAGGTTAGCTATGGGGCACAGTGCACCAGTACTTATCGGTGCTTAAGCCTGGTTGTCCTGGGGGGGGGGGTGGTACCCAGAGGGGGGGGTTTTGCCACTTTGTGTTGGCGGGCTTAGCATAGAGGGTGTTAGCTAGTTTGATTAGCTGGTTTAATTTGGGTTGTTTAGTGGAGTAGGATACAGGGTAATGCTCCCAGGCTCACACACACGCCAAGGGGGGACAGAGAGGAGTCTTTGAGCCCCTGTGAGCAGCTGCAGCCTGTGTGAGAACATGCACCGTCTCCCAGGGCCTCTGTGCCTCCAAGCCGCCAGGGTCAAACCAGAGGTCAAGCTGTAGCTAGTAGGTTCTCTGACAAGGCCCTTGCCCTGGTTTGGGCCTCTGTGAGTAGCTGCAGCCCGGTGAGCACAAGCACCTTCCCCCCAAGCCTCCAAGCATCAGGGGTCAAGTCAGAGGTCAGCAGTAGCTAGTAGGCCTCTCTCACAAGGCCCCAGCCTAAGCTGAGGATTGGGTTAGATTGTAAATTAATTTTGGGGAGAACAGAGTCTAGGGTTGTGCTAGCTGTGAAAAGGGGATAGGGAAGAGGTTGGGCCTCTGTCTCTGCATTAATTGGGGTTAAGTTTAGATGTAGGATACAGGGTAATGCTCCCAGGCTCACACACACACGCCAAGAGGGGACAGAGAGGAGTCTTTGGAGCCCCTGTGAGCAGCTGGGGCCTGTGGGTGGGTGTGTGTGTGTGTAGGGGTGCTGCAGTGGGTATAGCACAGCATCTAGGCCCAAGCATCTAGGCACAGCATCTAGGCCCAACTTAAATAATAATAATGTAATAATAATAATAAGTTGGGGCCTCTCTGAGCAGCTGGAGCCTCTGAGCAACAGGCCCCTCTGTCCCTCTCATCACCCATGCCAACAAGTGTGTGTGTGGCTGTGCTTGGTGGGGGGGGTCTAGCAGCTCTCTGTGTCTCTCCCCTGCTCCTAGGCCCAAGTTGAGCCCGCCTGAGCACAAGCACTCATCCCCAGGCCTCCCGCCCGCCTCCCGTCATTGACAGCTAGCTAGGGCCTCTCACAAGGCCTTAGCCTAAGCCAATGTGTGTGTGTTTGGGGGGAGGGGGGGGGCTCAGGATTGGGTGAGATTCTAGATTAATTTTGACGCCCGATGCAACGCCGCCACCCCCCTCGCCTGTGACCTTTATGTCGCGGAGATAGGCGGTTGGCTAGGGCCAGAATCATATGTGAATCCGAGGCAGTATGGGTGACATGTTCATCACATACCACCCTTGACTTAGCTGGTTTTCACTCTTGGCCCCTTAGTGGCAGTATGGGAGAATGACAGTCTGTTACATTTTCCATCACATACTCTACTTTGACTTAGCTGGTTTTCACTCTGGCCCCTTAGTGGCAGTATGGGAGAATGACAGTCTGTTACATTTTCCATCACATACCTTGGCCCCTTAGTGTGGCAGTATGGGAGAATGACTTGACTTAGCTGGTTTTCACTTTGGCCCCTTAGTGGCAGTATGGGAGAATGACAGTCTGTTTTTTTCCATCACATAATGCAGTCTTGACTTAGGGTTTTTCAGTCTTGGCCCTTAGTGGCAGTATGGGGAGAATGACAGTCTGTTACATTTTCCATCACATACCCAGTCTTGAGTTAGCTGGTTTTTCAGTCTTGGCCCCTTAGTGGCAGTATGGGGAGAATGACAGTCTGTTACATGTTCATCACATATGACTCTTGAGTTAGCGCCTGGAGGTTTGGTCTACCAAGAGGGTATTTTCCATGGGCCGAATCATATACGAACCCGCAGGGTATCGTGGGGGGGTGGCATGGGGGGGAGATTTTTTTCTGCCCCCCTGAGGTTAGCTTAGCATGGGGGGTGCACCAGTACTTAGGTGCTTGCCTGGTTGTCCCGTTGGGTGGGGGGGGGGGGGGGGTGTTTGCCACTTTTGTGTTGCTTAGCATTAGGGTGTTAGCTAGTTTGATTAATTTTAATTTGGGTTAAGTTTAGTGGAGTAGGATACAGGGTAATGCACCAGGCTCACACACGCCATCAGAGAGGAGTCTTTGGAGCCCCAGAGCAGCCTGGTGTGAGAACATGCACTGTCTCCCAGGGGTGGTGCCTCCAGAGGGGGGGTCAAAACCAGAGGTCAAGTTTTGTAGGCTCTGACAAGGCCCTGCCTAAGTTTGGGCCTGTGAGTAGCTGCAGCCCGCGGTGAGCACAAGCACTCTTCCCCAAGCCTCCAAGGTCAGGGTCAAGTCAGAGGTCAGCAGTAGCTAGTTTGGCCTCAGCCTTGGAGGATTGGGGTTAGGATTGTAAATTTTTGGGAGAACAGAGTTAGGTTGTGCTAGCTGGAAAAGGGATAGGAAGAGGTTGGGCCTCTGTCTGGTTAATTGGGGGTTAAGTTTAGATGTAGGGACACAGGGTAATGCTCCCAGGCTCACACACACAGAGGGGACAGAGAGAGTCTTTGGAGCCTCTGTGAGCAGCTGGGGCCTGTGGGTGGGTGTGTGTGTGTGTAGGGGTGCTGCAGTGGGTATAGCACAGCATCTAGGCCCAAGCATCTAGGCACAGCATCTAGGCCCAACTTTAATAATAATAATGTAATAATAATAATAAGTTGGGGCCTTCTGAGCAGCTGGAGCCTCTGAGCAACAGGCCCCTCTCACTGTCCCTCTCATCACCCACAAAAAAAGGCGGTGTGTGGCTGTGCTTGGTGGGGGGTCTAGCGCAGCTCTCTGTGTCTCTCCCTGCTCCTAGGCCCAAGTTGAGCCCAGCCTGAGCACAAGCACTCATCCCCAGGCCTCCCCGGCCCGGTCCGGGACACAGTAGCTAGTAGGCCTCACAAGGCCTTAGCCTAAGCCAATGTGTGTGTGTTTGGGGGGGGGGGCAGGATTGGGTGAGATTCTAGATTAATTTTGACGCCCGGGATTTAACGCCACCCCCGCCTCGCCAGACCTTGTCGAATCAGAGATAGGCGGTTGGTTAGGGCCAGAATCAGATGTGAACTCCCATTAGCGAATGATGTTCATCACATACCCACTTTTTTGACTTAGCTGGAGTTCTGGCCCCTTTAGTGGCAGTATGGGAGAATGACAGTCTGTTACATTTTCCATCACATACCACTCTTTGACTTAGCTGGTTTTCACTCTTGGCCCCTTAGTGGCAGTATGGGAGAAATGACAGTCTGTTACATTTTCCATCACATACCCACTCTTGACTTGAAGTGGTTTTCACTTGCTTTTGGCCCCTTAGTGGCAGTATGGGAGAATGACAGTCTGTTACATTTTCCATCACATACCAGTCTTGAGTCTTGGCCCCTTAGTGGGTATGGGAAATGGACAGTCTGTTACATTTTCCATTTTTTCAGTCTTGGCCCCTTTAGTGGCAGCATGGGAGAATGACAGTCTGTTACATGTTCATCACATATGACTCTGAGTTAGCTTCCTGAGGCTTTGCTAGGGCCGAATCACATACCTAACCCCGCAGGTATACCATGGGTTTGAGATTTTTTCGCTCTGCTTTAAGGCTTTAACCCCTTGCCAGGTTAGTTTAAGCAAGGCACAGTGCACCAGTACTTATCGGGTGCTTAAGCCTGGTTGTCCGCGGGGGGTGGTACCCAGAGGGGGGGGGGTTTGCCACTTTGTGTCATGGGCTTAGCATAGAGGGTGTTAGCTAGTTTGATTAGCTGCATTTAATTTGGGGTTGTTTAGTGGAGAGATAGATACAGGGTAATGCTCCCAGGCTCACACACACACACAAGAGGGGACAGAGAGGAGTCTTTGAGCCTCAGAGCAGCTGCAGCCTGTGTGAGAGAACATGCACTGTCTCCTAGGCCTCTGTGCCTCCAAGGCCAGGGTCAAACCAGAGGTCAAGTTGTAGCTAGTAGGCTCTGACAAGGCCTCGGCCTAAGTTTGGGCCTCCCTGTGAGTAGCTGCAGCCCTGTGTGAGCACAAGCACCCCTTCCCAAGCCTCCAAGCATCAGGGGTCAAGTCAGAGGTCAGCAGGTAGCTAGTAGGCCTCTCACAAGGCCTCAGCCTGCTGGAGGATTGGGTTAGATTGTAAATTAATTTTGGGAGAACAGAGTCTAGGGTTGTGCTAGCTGTGAAAAGGGGATAGGGAAGAGGTTGGGCCTCTGTCTGGTGGTATTAATTGGGTTAAGTTTAGATGTAGGATACAGGGTAATGTTCCAGGCCACACACACGCAAGGGGACAGAGAGGAGCCTTGGAGCCCCCCCAGAGCAGCTGGGGCCTGTGGGTGGGTGTGTGTGTGTGTGTAGGGGGTGCTGCAGTGGGTATAGCACAGCATCTAGGGCCCAAGACTAGGGCACAGCATCTAGGCCCAACTTTAATAATAATAATGTAATAATAATAATAAGTTGGGGCCTCTCTGAGCAGCTGGAGCCCTCTGAGCAACAGGCCCCTCTCTGTCCCTCTCTATCACCCGCGCTGCACAAGCGTGTGTGTGGCTGTGCTTGGTGGGGGGGTCTAGCTGCAGCTCTGTGTCTCTCCCTGCTCCTAGGCCCAAGTTGAGCCTGCCTGAGCACAAGCACTATCCCCAGGCCTCCCGCCCCTCTCCGACACAGTAGCTAGTAGGCCTCTCACAAGGCCTTAGCTTAAGCTAATGTGTGTGTGTTTGGGGGGGGGGGGGCGCCCAGAGGGGGCCAGATTCTAGATTAATTTTGACGCCCGACGATAACGCCGCCACCCCTGCCTCGGGGCTGTGACCTTGCGTCATGAGATAGGGCGGTTGGCTAGGGCCAGAATCGATGAACAGCTGGGGCGTACATGTGAAAGACAATCACTCTTGACTTAGCGGGTTTTCACGGCCCCTTTAGTGGCAGTATGTTCAGTCTGTTACATTTTCCATCACATATTGACTTTGACCTAGCGGGTTTTCACTCTGGCCCTTAGTGGCAGTATGGGAGAATGACAGTCTGTTACATTTTCCATCACATACCCTTTGACTTAGCTGTTTTCACTTGAATCCTTAGTGCAGTATGGGAGAATGACAGTCTGTTGGCATTTTCCATCACATGGCCTTGACTTAGCTGCAGTCTTGTAGTAGTGGCAGTATGGGGATAGGGACAGTCTGTTACATTTTTTCATCACATATGATAGAGGGAGGTAGCTAGTTTTCAGTCTTGTTTAATTTAGTGGCAGTTATGGGAGAACACAGTCTGTTGCATTTTTTCAGGCTCACACACGTTTTAATTTTGACTTAGCTGGTTTTCAGTCTTTTGGCCTTAGTGGCAGTAGGGAGAAATGTGACAGTCTGTTACATTTTCCATCACATACCTAGTCTTGAGTTAGCGCTTTTTCAGTCTTGGCCCCTTAGTGGCAGTATGGGAAATGATAGTCCGTTACATGTTCATCACATATGACTTTGAAGTTAGCCTCGAGGTTTGTTAGGGCCGAAATCATATAGCTAACCCGCGAGGCATACCATGGGTTTGAGATTTTTTCGCTCTGCTTTTAAGGGGTTTAACCTTGGTCGAGGTTAGCTTAGGCGGGCACAGTGCACCAGCACTTATCGGGTGCTTAAGTCTGGTTGTCCGTGGGGGGGTGGTACCCAGAGGGGGGGGTGTGTTTTAGCTGTGGGTTTGAGGCATGAGGAGGGTGTTAGCTAGTTGATTAGCTGTTTAATTTGGGTTGCTTAGTGAGAGGATACAGGGTAATGCCCCAGGCCCACACACACCGCCAAGAGGGGACAGAGAGGAGTCTTTGAGCCTCTGGTGAGCAGCTGGGGCCTGTGGGTGGGTGTGTGTGTGTAGGGGCGTGCTGCAGTGGGTATAGCACAGCATCTAGGCCCAAGCATCTAGGGCACAGCATCTAGGCCCAACTTAATAATAATAATGTAATACAATAATAAGTTGGGGGCTCTCTGAGCAGCTGGGCCTCTGAGCAACAGGCCCTCTCTTGTCCCTCTCTATCACCTGGCGCCAGACATGTGTGGCTGTGCTTGTGGGGGGTCTAGCTGAGCTCTCTGTGTCCCTCCCTGCTCCTAGGCCCAAGTTGGAGCCTGTCTGAGCACAAGCACTCATCCCCAGGCCTCCCTGCCCGGGTCCCCATCACAGAAGGCAGGGCCTCTCACAAGGCCTTAGCTTGGCCAATGTGTGTGTTTGGGGGGGAGGGGGGGGGGCCAGGATTGGGTGAGATTCTAGATTAATTTTGACGTTCTCGACGAACGCCGCCACCCCCCCGCCTCGCTGTGACCTTTGTCGTCATGGGAGATAGGGCGGTTGGCTAGGGCCAGAATCATATGTGAATCCGCGCTAGCTACATGTTCATGTTCACATACCCACACTTACTCTTTGTGGCTTATGGGGAGAATGGAGTCTTTGAGCCCACTACCTAATTTGGCCCCTTTCCTTGGCAGTATGTGGAGAATGACAGTCTGTTACATTTTCCATCACATACCTAGACTTGAGTTAGCTTTTTTTTCACTCTTGGCCCTTAGTGGGTGTATGGGAGAATGCACAGTCTGTTACATTTTCCATCACATACCTAGTCTTGAGTTAGCGCTTTTCAGTCTTGGCCCCTTAGTGGCAGTATGGGAGAATGACAGTCTGTTACATGTTCACATCACATATGACTCTTGAGTTGAGCTTCTGAGGTTTGCTAGGGCCGAATCATATACCTAACCCAAGAGGTATACCATGGGTTTGAGATTTTTTTTCGCCTGCTTAAGGCTTTTAACCCTTGGGCAGGTTAGCTTTTAAGTAGCACAGTGCAACCAGCACTTTATCGGTGCTTAAGCCTGGTTGTCCGTAAAACCCAGAGGGGGGGGGGGGCTTGCCACTTTGTGTTATGGCTTAGCATAGAGGGTGTTAGCTAGGCTTGATTAGCTGCGGTTTTAATTTGGGTTAAGTTTAGTGGAGTAGGGATACAGGGTAATGCTCCCAGGCTCACACACGCCACAAGAGGGGACAGAGAGGAGTCTTGAGCCCCAGAGCAGCTGGGGCCTGTGTGAGAACATGCACTGTCCCTCTAGGCCTCTGTGCGCCTCCTGCCGCCAGGGTCAAACCAGAGGTCAAGCTGTAGCTGCAGGCTCTGACAAGGGCCTCGGGCCTAAGTTTGGGCTCCTGTGAGTGAGCAAGCCCGGTGTGAGCACAAGCACCTTCCCCAAGCCTCCCAAGCATCAGGGGTCAAGTCAGAGGTCAGCAGCAGGCTCTCACAAGGCCTCAGCCTAAGCTGGAGGATTGGGTTAGATTGTAAATTAATTTTGGGAGAAC
>NW_025962220.1:0-2333 GCF_017589495.1 Alosa alosa | reverse complement strand
AAGATTACGAGAATTTCTAGAAAATAGTGCTGAATGACTCCTCTGTTCTGTCTGTATTACTACATGCTCCCCATGGCTCCAGTGGCTAATCGGTTAGCTAGCGGTACTTATAAGACAGTTCCTGCAGAGCAATGCGAGGTTGTGAGTTCGAGCCTCACCTGGAGCATCTACTCTTTAAGAAATTACTTTGGCTCCTGACATATTCAGCGCATCTTACATGAAACCACAATTTCTACAAAATAGTGCTGACTGACTGCTCTTTTCTGTCTGTATTACAAGATTACGAGAATTTCTAGAAAATAGTGCTGAATGACTCCTCTGTTCTGTCTGTATTACTACATGCTCCCCATGGCTCCAGTGGCGCAATCGGTTAGCGCGCAGTACTTATAAGACAGTTCCTGCAGATCAATGCCGAGGTTGTAAGTTCGAGCCTCACCTGGAGCATCTACTCTTTAAGAAATTACTTTAGCTCCTAACATATTCAGCGCATCTTCAATGAAACCAGAATTTGTAGAAAATAGTGCTGAATGATTCCTCTGTTCTGTCTGTATTACAAGATTACGAGAATTTCTAGACAATAGTGCTGAATGACTCCTCTGTTCTCTCTGTATTACTACACATTCTTTATGGCTCCAGTGGCTCAATCGGTTAGCGCGCAGTACTTATAAGACAGTTCCTGCAGATCAATGCCGAGGTTGTAAGTTCGAGCCTCACCTCGAGCATCTACTCTTTAAGAAATTACTTTAGCTCCTGACATATTCAGCGCATCTTCAATGAAACCAGAATTTGTAGAAAATAGTGCTGAATGATTCCTCTGTTCTGTCTGTATTACAAGATTACTTGCAATTCAGAAAATAGTGCTGAATGACCAGTTCTGTCTGTAATTTGGCTCCAGTGGCTCAAATAGTGCTGATAAGACAGTTCCTGCAGATCAATGCTTGTATTCGAGCCTCACCTCGAGCATCTACTCTTTAAGAAATTACTTTAGCTCCTAACATATTCAGCGCATCTTCAATGAAACCAGAATTTGTAGAAAATAGTGCTGAATGATTCCTCTGATCTTTCTGTATTACTACACGCTCCCCATGGCTCCAGTGGCGCAATCGGTTAGCTCGTGGTACTTATAAGATAGTTCCTGCAGAGCAATGCCGAGGTTGTGAGTTCGAGCCTCACCTGAAGCATCTAATCTTTAAGAAATTACTTTGGCTCCTGACATATTCAGCTCATCTTCAATGAAACCAGAATTTGTAGAAAATAGTGCTGAATGATTCCTCTGTTCTTTCTGTATTACTACATACTCGCCATGGCTCCAGTGGCGCAATCGTTAGCGCGCGGTACTTATAAGACAGTTCCTGCAGAGCAATGCCGAGGTTGTGAGTTCGAGTACCTTCTATAAGACAGTTCCTGCAGAGCAATGCCTGTTCTGTCTGTAGGTTTCTAGAAAATAGAATGTTCGTTCTGTCTGCCTCACCTGGAGCATCTACTCTTTATAAGAAATTGCCGAGGTTTTGGCTCCCTGACATATTCAGACATATTCAGCATCTTACATGAAACCACAATTTCTACAAAATAGTGCTGACTGACTGCTCTTTTCTGTCTGTATTACAAGATTACGAGAATTTCTAGAAAATAGTGCTGAATGACTCCTCTGTTCTGTCTGTATTACTACATGCTCCCCATGGCTCCAGTGGCGCAATCGGTTAGCGCGCGGTACTTATAAGACAGTTCCTGCAGAGCAATGCCGAGGTTGTGAGTTCGAGCCTCACCTGGAGCATCTACTCTTTAAGAAATTACTTTGGCTCCTGACATATTCAGCGCATCTTACATGAAACCACAATTTCTACAAAATAGTGCTGACTGACTGCTCTTTTCTGTCTGTATTACAAGATTACGAGAATTTCTAGAAAATAGTGCTGAATGACTCCTCTGTTCTGTCTGTATTACTACATGCTCCCCATGGCTCCAGTGGCGCAATCGGTTAGCGCGCAGTACTTATAAGACAGTTCCTGCAGATCAATGCCGAGGTTGTAAGTTCGAGCCTCACCTGGAGCATCTACTCTTTAAGAAATTGTGGCTCTGACATATTCGAAGCATCTTCAATGAAACCAAATTTGTAGAAAATAGTGCTGAATAATTCCTCTGTTCTGTCTGTATTACAAGATTAGGGAATTTCTAGAAAATAGTGCTGAATGAGCTCTCTGTTCTCTGTATTACTACACACTCTTTATGGCTCCAGTGGCTCAATCGTTAGCGCGTGTTACTTAAAACAGTTCCTGCAGATCAATGCCGGGTTGTGAGTTCGAGCCTCACCTAGAGCATCTACTCTTTAAGAA
>NW_025962219.1:0-2556 GCF_017589495.1 Alosa alosa | reverse complement strand
TTGCCTTGCCACTCAGTCTCTCCACCTCCCACACACACATGCTCGCTCCAGTCACAACACAGTGTCATCCAGCTATTTATTAATTTAAAAAAAAAAAAAAAAAAAAAAAAAAAAGAAAAGGGCGGAAAACCCAAAAGGGCCGAAAAAGGGAGGTGGCACGGTTGGGCAAAAGACCTGGCAAGGACTCACGTGTCTGCTGGCTGTCAATCAAGGAGGGTTCCAAAGTCCCAGAGGTTGGTTCCGCTGGCTGGCTGGTTGGTTCCGCTGGCTGGCTGGCTGGCTGGCTGGCTGGCTGGCTGGCTGGCTGGCTGGCTGGCTGGCTGGCTGGCTGGCTGGGTTCTTTTCTTCCACAATCAAAGGGATGTGCACCGTTCCTGGAGTCACTGCAATACCGGTCGATCGTGGAGCGGACGGAGCAAGCCCCTCTTCCGTCTCCCTGTTCCAAAAATCAGATTAATATATTAGTCCTCGGGTAGAGGACGTATCAGATATTAAACTGATAAGAACAGATACTACACTTGATCTTAGCCAAAAGGCCGGAAGCGATACCCCCACAACTGTAATGGGTCCGGCCCCCCTCTGGCGAGGGCCCCGCCACTCAGAGGGTTCCTTGGGGGCGGGACAAGCAAAAGCGGACCCTCACACGACGCTCGACTTTTGACAGAAAGGTGCAGCTCCGCCGAAGCAGAGCTTCCAAAAATACCGTAAACTCGGGGCTGTTCCCCTCCACGGAAATCTTTAGTAAAAGGCGAAAAAGATTTGTGCGAGATGAAGAGAAACCCGGCGATTGCTGCCACAGGGCACGCTGGACGGAGGTCAAGAACGGCGGTAGTCGTGGACGCGAGGGTGACTCCAAGGTGCTGCCGCAGCCAAGGCGTGGCTTGCCTTGCCACTCAGTCTCTCCACCTCCCACACACACATGCTCGCTCCAGTCACAACACAGTGTCATCCAGCTATTTATTAATTTAAAAAAAAAAAAAAAAAAAAAAAAAAAAAAAAAAGAGAAAAAGGGCGGGAAAACCCAAAAGGGCCCGAAAAGGGAGGTGGCACGGTTGGGCAAAAGACCTGGCAAGGACTCACGTGTCTGCTGGCTGTCAATCAAGGAGGGTTCCAAAGTCCCAGAGGTTGGTTCCGCTGGCTGGCTGGTTGGTTCCGCTGGCTGGCTGGCTGGCTGGCTGGCTGGCTGGCTGGCTGGCTGGCTGGCTGGCTGGCTGGCTGGCTGGCTGGGTTCTTTTCTTCCACAATCAAAGGGATGTGCACCGTTCCTGGAGTCACTGCAATACCGGTCGATCGATCGCGGGAGCGGACGGAGCAAGCCCCTCTTCCGTCTCCCTGTTCCAAAAATCAGATTAATATATTAGTCCTCGGGTAGAGGACGTATCAGATATTAAACTGATAAGAACAGATACTACACTTGATCTTAGCCAAAAGGCCGAGAAGCGATACCCCACAACTGTACGGGGTCCGGCGCCCCCTCTGGCGAGGGCCCCGCCACTCAGAGGGTTCCTTGGGGGCGGGACAAGCAAAAGCGGACCCTCACACGACGCTCGACTTTTGACAGAAAGGTGCAGCTCCGCCGAAGCAGAGCTTCCAAAAATACCGTAAACTCGGGGCTGTTCCCCTCCACGGAAATCTTTAGTAAAAGGCGAAAGATTTGTGCGAGATGAAGAGAAACCCGAGCGATTGCTGCCACAGGGCACGCTGGACGGAGGTCAAGAACGGCGGTAGTCGTGGACGCGAGGGTGACTCCAAGGTGCTGCCGCAGCCAAGGCGTGGCTTGCCTTGCCACTCAGTCTCTCCACCTCCCACACACACATGCTCGCTCCAGTCACAACACAGTGTCATCCAGCTATTTATTAATTTAAAAAAAAAAAAAAAAAAAAAAAAAAAAAAAGAGAAAAAGGGCGGGAAAACCCAAAAGGGCCCGAAAAGGGAGGTGGCACGGTTGGGCAAAAGACCTGGCAAGGACTCACGTGTCTGCTGGCTGTCAATCAAGGAGGGTTCCAAAGTCCCAGAGGTTGGTTCCGCTGGCTGGCTGGTTGGTTCCGCTGGCTGGCTGGCTGGCTGGCTGGCTGGCTGGCTGGCTGGCTGGCTGGCTGGCTGGCTGGGTTCTTTTCTTCCACAATCAAAGGGATGTGCACCGTTCCTGGAGTCACTGCAATACCGGGTCGATGCGTGGAGCGGACGGAGCAAGCCCCTCTTCCGTCTCCCTGTTCCAAAAATCAGATTAATATATTAGTCCTCGGGTAGAGGACGTATCAGATATTAAACTGATAAGAACAGATACTACACTTGATCTTAGCCAAAAGGCCGAGAAGCGATACCCCACAACTGTACGGGGTCCGGCGCCCCCTCTGGCGAGGGCCCCGCCACTCAGAGGGTTCCTTGGGGGCGGGACAAGCAAAAGCGGACCCTCACACGACGCTCGACTTTTGACAGAAAGGTGCAGCTCCGCCGAAGCAGAGCTTCCAAAAATACCGTAAACTCGGGGCTGTTCCCCTCCACGGAAATCTTTAGTAAAAGGCGAAAGATTTGTGCGAGATGAAGAGAAACCCG
>NW_025962218.1:0-3110 GCF_017589495.1 Alosa alosa | reverse complement strand
CCACTGCTTCAATCATAACGGGCAGCCTTACGGGGCTTTGAACAGCTGTCACCGTTTTTACATTTCCTCGATAAACCAGGGCAATGCCTAATCCAATCAGCATAAGACCTGTTATCATGGTTCCGAATAGGTAGATATCTTCAATGTCCTCCACAGAAAGAGCCGCCAGGCACACGACCCGCTACTTCTCCCACGCGTCCATCGAGTAGCCAGCTGCGAACGTTCCGGCAGGGCAGTCGGGTTCCCCTGAACCCAAACAGCTGCTGTGTTCCACCACGGTACAGGTGCTGCTGTTAATTTGCATATATAAACATAAAATCTCAAAAACTTGTAATACATTTTTTCTTTGGTATGATGTCATTAATCAACTGGAGAAGTTTCATAGTGGTATAAATTATTCCCCCCCCTATTAGAGTGTTGAGCACAACTTTGGCCTTTAATCTAAAAAAATCATTTTAAAAAAAATATGTTCCACTCCATCCTCTGCGGAAGACTTTTAGTATATGATTCAGGAGGGTATTAGGACCAATAAAAACTATAAGGCATTTCTGTTGCAATTTTCTTTTTGGGCTAGATTGACTGGCCTAATAGGCCTATTCTAACTTTCGCACTGCACCATGGACTTCTCTTCGTCATTCACACACACAGAACACAAACACGCTGAATTAAATGCCCATGGCTGCACATGTCATTTTACATTAAGTCGTCCACTCTCAAGTGAAGGGAATAGGCCTACATTTCTTGCACATCAGACTGCCAGTAAGGCTCGCAGCGAAGGACGTTGCTGAGCACGCCCACATACCGTTTATCTAATGTGGCGCAGGCGCAACACAGCACCGAACACTTGGTAGACGCGGTCCCGTTCCCCAACGCCGCACTCTCTACAGGTGAGACACTCTACACGTTTAACTTCAGGCTGAAGTTGAGGTGCGACGCCAGCCTCATAGATATTGGAGCCTATCAGGTAAAGCAAGCCTCTACTTCAGACTCACTCGGGAAATAGTTTGATAAAACAATTCACATTGTGGATTTCATAATTGTGATATGTAGATGGAATAGACGCATTAACAATAATTTATCTGGACCACAAACGAGCGCTTTCCTTTATAATTTACATCCGTCCAAATGTTTGGGAAAGTTGTTGCGTTGTGTTCAGCCGCGCAAGAGGGGCGATGTGGAGGCGTTTACCTGCATGCTGGTTAACTCGGTGTCCTCAGACTGCGCAGTAAAGTTTGCCCTTCGTAGGCCTCCGAAAACCTCGCGGACATGTTGAGATGGGGTGGGGGCCAGGAGATTCAAATGGAGAAGTTTATGTTTGCGAGCTTTAACAATTTAAAACCCAACGGTTTATCCATTGTGGCTACTTTCATCTCTGCAGAATCTTTAAAAAGTAAGCTACTACCAGTCAGCCATTCAAGTCCTTTGTGTATCTTTATGTTACAACCCTGGTCCTTTTTGGGACAAAAGTATTGATCATAGGCCAAGTCATCCCACGCAGCTATTGATATCTGACGACACGCTGACAGGGATCCGATTGGCACGATTGCATTCATTCCTTAAATGTGAACTAACATTACACTACCAGCACACACACACACGTTTATTACATTAAGCACATTGGAGGCTCCACTTAGATAGATAGACAGATAGATAGATACTTTATTGATCCCCAAGGGAAAATTCAACTTATTTACCATGATCCCTAGCCTGGCGAGCCAGACCCACATTAAAATGTAGGGTCTGGGCACTCACCGTTCGCAGTGCTCAGTCCGACGGGCGGGATAATCAGTTGTCTTTCAAATTCCCTCTGCACGCAATAGGATATTTGTTTTCAAGTAGCAGGGAATTCAAGCCAAACCGTTGAAGCTCTGCCATCAATCATTATGTTAAGCCCACCAAACGACTCTCTACACGATTTCAATGCCCTGATTAAGTTTCGATTTCTGGAGCTCACAAGCCAACTGAGTTGCTAGACTAGCCCTGGCAGCAAATGTAATTGTAGCCCTGCTGGGGAGCGTCTAGATTTCTAGGCTACATGATACCCCTAACTCAGTGATTTTCAACCAGTGTGCCGTGAGAGATCAGGTGTACCGCGGGAAATTGTCCAATTTCACTTAATTGGTCCTAAACATTAACTATTTAGTTGTTGCAAAGTAGGCTAGGATATTGTTGAGTAGGCTATCTGTGCCTGCAATGTAGCCTTGAGAACTGGCGGCGAAAATGGATATTAGAAAGCTAGATATGCATTTGGCTCCAGAACATAATCATGATATGGCGGCAACAATCAAGGCCAAAGAAGTATGGAGCTAAATTTGTCTCAATCAGGCTTGGAATTTCACCATTCTGGGGCCAAGGCCACTTGGCCTTCAGTTGGGCATATTTGGTGGGGGGCACAAAGGCCCCATGTCAGGGCCCCAAGGCCAAAGTTAACTATACAGTAGTAGGCTATAAAAATTATCAAAGTTGTATTTAGCCTATTCACTGCAGTAGACCTGCATCACTGTATGAAACATTACAAAAACATGAAACATGACATATTACATAGAACTGTAAATCATCTGATCATCTAATATTTACAGATATATAGGCTATATATAACATTTATTTTATATTTGGCCTGTAATGAAATCATGTATTGAACAATTTAAGCACAGCTCAGCTTTAAGAAACTCAAATAGCCTAGATGCATGCTTAGCATTTTGTGATCATTAATGCTACTTTCACAAACTCTTAGTCAGCTGTCCTCTGATTTACCAATATCTAGGCGATATTTGTAACATTTATTTTGTATTTGGCCCGTTATTAAATCATGTGGAACAGTGCAAAAGCCAAAATTTGGAGACATCCATGGATGTCGAACTTTACTGCAAATTCAAAACTGGATTACTCTGGAACGGCTAACTGTACAGGGGACTGCTTTACACCTTTGTGTTCGGTAAGGTCACCTGTTTATTCTGATATATGGTTTGTCATGTGTTAAAAAGAAGGGTTAAGTAAAGTATTCCACCGAGATGAATGGGTAGGGAGCTCATGGGACGCAAAAACCTTCAGTAGAATGTATGATTAAATTGAATTATATTATTTACTTTTCTCGCGAACCGTTCAACACA
>NW_025962216.1:0-3459 GCF_017589495.1 Alosa alosa | reverse complement strand
AAATAACTGGTAGGAAACTGCATATCCTCATGTGGAAATAATCAGGGAACTGGGAAAATGAATATCCCTATGTGGAAATAACTGGTGGGAAACTGCATATCCCTCAATGCGGAAATAAATAACTGGTGGGAAACTGGGAAACTTAATATCCTCATGTTGAAATAACTGGTGGAAACTGGGAAAACCGCATCCCTCATGTAGGAAAAAAACTGGTGGGAAACTGCATCCCCGTATGTGGAAAATAACCTGTGGGAAAACTGGAAAAATTAATATCCTCATTGGAAATAACTGGTGGGAACTGGGAAAAACTGCTAATATCCCCATTTAAAATAACTGGTGGAAAACTGCAAACTATCCTCATGTTGAAATAACTGGTGGGAAACTGGAAACTTTATATCCCCATGTTGGGAAATAACTGGTGGGAAAACTGGGGAAACTTATCCCCATGTGGAAATAACTGGTAGGAAACCGCATATCCTCATGTGGGAAATAACTGGTGGAAAACTTCCGCATATCCTCATGTTGAAATAACTGGTGGAAAACTGGAAATCCCTATCCTCATGTAGAATAACTGGGGAAACACTGAATATCCCTCACGTGGAAATAACTGGTGGGAAACTGGGAAACTGCATATCCTCATGGAAATAACTGGTAGGAAACTGCATATCCTCACATGGAAATAACTGGTGGGAAACTGGGAAACTTAATATCCCTACAAGAAAAATAACTGGTGGGAAACTGGGGAAACTTAATATCCTCATGTTGAAATAACTGGTGGGAAACTTAAACTATATCCCTCATGTGGAAATAACTGGTGGGAAACTGGGAAACTGCATATCCCCTCACGCGGAAAAACTGGTAGGAAACTGCATATCCCTCATGTGGAAATAACTGGTGGGAAACTGGGAAACTGCATATCCCCATGGAAATAACTGGGAAACTGGGAAACTGCATATCCTCTCATGGAAATAACTGGTGGGGAAACTGGGAAAATTATATCCTCACGTTGAAATAACTGGTGGAAAACTGGGAAAACTGCATATCCTATCCCTTTTACAAACTGAAACTTAATATCCCTGGTGGAAACTAACATCCTCATGTAGAAATAACTGGAAACTGCATAATCCCTCATGTTGAAATAACTGGTGGAAAAACTGGAAAACTTAACTGGGAAATAACTGGGAAACTGGGAAACTTAATATCCTTTGGAAATAACATATGAAAAACTAAAAACTGGGAAACGCTAATGTCCCTAGGGAAACTGGGAAACTTAATATCCTCATGTTGAAATAACTGGTGGGAAACTGGGAAACTTAATATCCCATGTGGAAATAACTGGTGGGAAACTGGGAAACTGCATATCCTCAAATGTGGAAAATAATATCCCTCATGTTGAAATAACTGAGGAAACTTATATCCTCACGTGGAAATAACTGGTGGGAAACTGGGAAACTAATATCCCTCATGTTGAAATAACTTGGTGGAAAAACTGGGAAACTGCTTAATATCCTCATGTGGAAATAACTGGTGGGAAACTGGGAAACTTAATTATCCTCATGTTGAAATAACTGGAAGGAAACCGTATCCTTAAATATCTGGTGGGAAACTGGGAAACCGCATATCCCTCGTTGAAATAACTGGTGGGAAACTTAATATCCTCATGTTGAAATAACTGGTGGAAAACTGGGAAACTGCATATCCCCAATGTGGAAATAACTGGTGGGAAACTGGGAACTTAATATCCCTCGTGGAAATAACTGGTAGGAAACCGCATTATCCCTCATGTGGAAATATCTGGTGGGAACTGGGGAAAATGAATATCCTCAATGCGGAAATAACTGGTGGGAAACTTATCCCTCAAGGGAAATAACTTTTGCGAAACTGGGAAACTTAATATCCTCATGTGGAAATAACTGGTGGGAAACTGCATATCCTCACATGGAAATAACTGGTGGGAAACTGGGAAACTTAATATCCTCATATGAAAATAACTGGTGGGAAACTGGGAAACTTAATATCCTCATGTTGAAATAACTGGTGGGAAACTGGGAAACTTAATATCCTCATGTGGAAATAACTGGTGGGAAACTGGGAAACTTAATATCCCTACAAATAAACTAGAAACTATACTGGGGGAAACTGGGAAAACTGGGAAACTTAATATCCCCATGTTGAAATAACTGGTTAAAACTGGGGAAACTTATATCCCTCATGTGGAAATAACTGGTGGAAACTGGGAAACCGCATATCCCTCATGTGGAAATAACTGGTGGGAAACTGCAAAACCAAATGTGGAAATCCCTGGTAAACTGGGAAACTGCATATCCTGGTGGGAAACTTTGAAAAACTTAATATCCCCATGTTGAAATAACTGGTGGAAAAACCGGGAAACTGCATATCCTCATGTGGAAATAACTGGTGGGAAACTGGGAAACTGCATATCCTCACAAGAAATAACTGGTGGAAAACTTAATATCCCTCATGTTGAAATAACTGGTGGAAAACTGGGAAACTGCATATCCTCATCGGAAAATGTTTAAAACAGCTGGAAAAATATCCTCATGTGGAAATGATTATATAACCTGCATATCCTCAATGGAGAATGGAAAACCGCATATCCTCACGGGAAATAACTGGTCAAACTGGGGAATCTTATCATCCTCATGTTGAAATAACTGGTGGGAAACTAAACAATCCCTATAAAAACTGGTGGGAAACTGGGAAACTTAATATCCCTCATGTTGGAAATAACTGGTAGGAAAACTGCATATCCTCACGAGGGAAATAACTGGTGGGAAAACTGGGAAACCCGGTATATCCTCATGTGGAAATAACTGGTGGGAAACTGGGAAACTGCATATCCTGATGTTGAAATAACTGGGTGTAGGAAACCGCATATCCCTCATGTTGAAATAACTGGTGGGAAACTTAAACTGCATATCCTCATGTGGAAATAACTGGTAGGAAACCGCATATCCCCATGTTGAAATAACTGGTGGAAAACTGGGAAAATGAATGTCCTCAATGGAAATAACTGGTGAGAAAACTCCGAAACTTAATATCCCTCATATTGAAATAACTGGTGGGAAAGAAACTAATATCCCTCATGTTGAAATAACTGGTGGGAAACTTTAATATCCCCATGTTGAAATAACTGGTGGAAAACTGGGAAAACTGGCATATCCTCACGGAAAAAAAACTGGTAGGAAACAGCATATCCTCATGTGGAAATAACTGGTGGGAAACTGTAGCTGCATATCCTCATGTGGAAATAACTGGTAGGAAAACTGCATATCCTCAATGCGGAAAATAACTGGTGGGAAACTGGGAAACTTAATATCCTCATGTTGAAATAACTGGTGGGAACCAAAGGGGAAACCGCATATCCCTCGGCGGAAATAACTGGTGCTAAACTGGGAAACTCAATATCCTCATGTGGAAATAAATGGTAGGAAACCG
>NW_025962215.1:0-3655 GCF_017589495.1 Alosa alosa | reverse complement strand
TTTTTCACTTTTTTTTTGCCATAGATCATGCATTTCAAATGTCTAGACGTGAATTAAAAAATAATTTGGACAATATCTGACATATTTTGAAATTTGTCGAAATCTGTCTTTTTTCTGACCCCGGACCTTATGTGAAAACCAAGAAAATCTGAAAAGTCCTAAAAAAATCAGACCAATTTTTTTTTCACTTTTTTTGCCATAGATCATGCATTTCAAATGTCTAGACGTGAATTAAAAAAAAGTAATTTGGACAATATCTGACATATTTTGAAATTTGTCGAAATCTGTCTTTTTTCCTGACCCCGGACCTTATGTGAAAACCAAGAAAATCTGAAAAGTCCTAAAAAAAATCAGACCAATTTTTTTCACTTTTTTTTTTTGCCATAGATCATGCATTTCAAATGTCTAGACGTGAATTAAAAAATAATTTGGACAATATCTGACATATTTTGAAATTTGTCGAAAATCTGTCTTTTTTTCCTGACCCCGACCTTATGTGAAAACCAAGAAAATCTGAAAAGTCCGAAAAAAATCAGACCAATTTTTTTTTCACTTTTTTTTGCCATAGATCATGCATTTCAAATGTCTAGACGTGAATTAAAAATAATTTGGACAATATCTGACATATTTTGAAATTTGTCATGCAAAATCTGTCTTTTTTTGTCGAAATCTGTCTTTTTTTCTGACCCCGACCTTATGTGAAAACCAAGAAAATCTGAAAAGTCCGAAAAAAAAATCAGACCAATTTTTTTTTTTTTCTTTTTTTTGCCATAGATCATGCATTTCAAATGTCTAGACGTGAATTAAAAAATAATTTGGACAATATCTGACATATTTTGAAATTTGTCGAAATCTGTCTTTTTTTCCTGACCCCGACCTTATGTGAAAACCAAGAAAATCTGAAAAGTCCTAAAAAAATCAGACCAATTTTTTTTTTTTTTTTTTTTGCCATAGATCATGCATTTCAAATGTCTAGACGTGAATTAAAAAATAATTTGGACAATATCTGACATATTTTGAAATTTGTCGAATCTGTCTTTTTTTCCTGACCCGGACCTTATGTGAAAACCAAGAAAATCTGAAAAGTCCGAAAAAAATCAGACCAATTTTTTTTCACTTTTTTTGCCATAGATCATGCATTTCAAATGTCTAGACGTGAATTAAAAAATAATTTGGACAATATCTGACATATTTTGAAATTTGTCGAAATCTGTCTTTTTTTCCTGACCCCGACCCTTATGTGAAAACTAAGAAAATCTGAAAAGTCCTAAAAAAAATCAGACCAATTTTTTTTCACTTTTTTTGCCATAGATCATGCATTTCAAATGTCTAGACGTGAATTAAAAAATAATTTGGACAATATCTGACATATTTTGAAATTTGTCGAAATCTGTCTTTTTTCCTGACCCCGGACCTTATGTGAAAACCAAGAAAATCTGAAAAGTCCGAAAAAAAAAATCAGACCAATTTTTTTTCACTTTTTTTGCATTTCAAATGCCATAGATCATGCATTTCAAATGTCTAGACGTGAATTAAAAAAAGTAATTTGGACAATATCTGACATATTTTTTGAAATTTGTCGAAATCTGTCTTTTTCCTGACCCCGACCTTATGTGAAAACCAAGAAAATCTGAAAAGTCCTAAAAATCAGACCAATTTTTTTTCACTTTTTTTTGCCATAGATCATGCATTTCAAATGTCTAGGCGTGAATTAAAAAATAATTTGGACAATATCTGACATATTTTGAAATTTGTCAAAATCTGTCTTTTTTTCCTGACCCCGGACCTTATGTGAAAACTAAGAAAATCTGAAAAGTCCGAAAAAAATCAGACCAATTTTTTTCACTTTTTTTTGCCATAGATCATGCATTTCAAATGTCTAGACGTGAATTAAAAATATTTGGACAATATCTGACATATTTTTTGAAATTTGTATTTTGAAATCTGTCTTTTTTTTCCTGACCCCGACCTTATGTGAAAACCAAGAAAATCTGAAAAGTCCGAAAAAATCAGACCAATTTTTTTTTTCACTTTTTTTTGCCATAGATCATGCATTTCAAATGTCTAGACGTGAATTAAAAAATAATTTGGACAATATCTGACATATTTTGAAATTTGTCGAAATCTGTCTTTTTTTTCTGACCCCGACCTTATGTGAAAACCAAGAAAATCTGAAAAGTCCTAAAAAAATCAGACCAATTTTTTTTTCACTTTTTTTGCCATAGATCATGCATTTCAAATGTCTAGACGTGAATTAAAAAATAATTTGGACAATATCTGACATATTTTGAAATTTGTCAAAATCTGTCTTTTTCCTGACCCCGGACCTTATGTGAAAACCAAGAAAATCTGAAAAAGTCCTAAAAAAATCAGACCAATTTTTTCACTTTTTTTTGCCAAAACCAGATCATGCATTTCAAATGTCTAGGCGTGAATTAAAAAATAATTTGGACAATATCTGACATATTTTGAAATTTGTCGAAATCTGTCTTTTTTCCTGACCCCGGACCTTATGTGAAAACCAAGAAAATCTGAAAAGTCCGAAAAAAATCAGACCAATTTTTTTTCACTTTTTTTGCCATAGATCATGCATTTCAAATGTCTAGACGTGAATTAAAAAATAATTTGGACAATATCTGACATATTTTGAAATTTGTCGAAATCTGTCTTTTTTCCTGACCCCGGACCTTATGTGAAAACCAAGAAAATCTGAAAAGTCCTAAAAAAAATCAGACCAATTTTTTTTTTTTCACTTTTTTTGCCATAGATCATGCATTTCAAATGTCTAGACGTGAATTAAAAAAAAAATTTGGACAATATCTGACATATTTTGAAATTTGTCAAAATCTGTCTTTTTCCTGACCCCGGACCTTATGTGAAAACCAAGAAAATCTGAAAAGTCCGAAAAAAATCAGACCAATTTTTTTCACTTTTTTTGCCATAGATCATGCATTTCAAATGTCTAGACGTGAATTAAAAAATAATTTGGACAATATCTGACATATTTTGAAATTTGTCGAAATCTGTCTTTTTTCCTGACCCCGGACCTTATGTGAAAACCAAGAAAATCTGAAAAGTCCGAAAAAAATCAGACCAATTTTTTTTCACTTTTTTTGCCATAGATCATGCATTTCAAATGTCTAGACGTGAATTAAAAAATAATTTGGACAATATCTGACATATTTTGAAATTTGTCAAAATCTGTCTTTTTTCCTGACCCCGACCTTATGTGAAAACCAAGAAAATCTGAAAAGTCCGAAAAAAATCAGACCAATTTTTTTTCACTTTTTTTGCCATAGATCATGCATTTCAAATGTCTAGACGTGAATTAAAAAATAATTTGGACAATATCTGACATATTTTGAAATTTGTCGAAATCTGTCTTTTTTCCTGACCCCGGACCTTATGTGAAAACCAAGAAAATCTGAAAAGTCCTCCGAAAAAATCAGACCAATTTTTTTTTTCACTTTTTTTGCCATAGATCATGCATTTCAAATGTCTAGGCGTGAATTAAAAAATAATTTGGACAATATCTGACATATTTTGAAATTTGTCGAAATCTGTCTTTTTCCTGACCCCGGACCTTATGTGAAAACCAAGAAAATCTGAAAAGTCCGAAAAAAAATCAGACCAATTTTTTTTTTTTTCACTTTTT
>NW_025962214.1:0-3699 GCF_017589495.1 Alosa alosa | reverse complement strand
ATAAGGTCCGGGGTCAGGAAAAAGACAGATTTTGACAAATTTCAAAATATGTCAGATATTGTCCAAATTATTTTTTAATTCACGCCTAGACATGTGAAATGCATGATCTATGGCAAAAAAGTGAAAAAAAAAAAATTGTCTGATTTTTTCGGACTTTTCAGATTTTCTTAGTTTTCACATAAGGTCCGGGGTCAGGAAAAAGACAGATTTTGACAAATTTCAAAATATGTCAGATATTGTCCAAATTATTTTTTTAATTCACGCCTAGACATTTGAAATGCATGATCTATGGCAAAAAAAAAAAAAAAAAAAAATTGGTCTTATTTTTTTTCGACTTTTCAGATTTTCTTAGTTTTCACATAAGGTCCGGGTCAGGAAAAAAAGACAGATTTTGACAAATTTCAAAATATGTCAGATATTGTCCAAATTATTTTTTAATTCACGTCTAGACATGTGAAATGCATGATCTATGGCAAAAAAAAAAAAAAAAATTGTCTTATTTTTTTTCGACTTTTCAGATTTTCTTAGTTTTCACATAAGGTCCAGGGTCAGGAAAAGACAGATTTTGACAAATTTCAACATATGTCAGATATTGTCCAAATTATTTTTAATTCACGCCTAGACATGTGAAATGCATGATCTATGGCAAAAAAAAAAAAAAAAAATTGTCTGATTTTTTTCGGACTTTTCAGATTTTCTTAGTTTTCACATAAGGTCCGGGGTCAGGAAAAAAGACAGATTTTGACAAATTTCAAAATATGTCAGATATTGTCCAAATTATTTTTTTAATTCACGCCTAGACATGTGAAATGCATGATCTATGGCAAAAAGTGAAAAAAAAAAAATTGTCTGATTTTTTTCGTACTTTTCAGATTTTCTTAGTTTTCACATAAGGTCCGGGGTCAGGAAAAAAGAGATTTTGACAAATTTCAACATATGTCAGATATTGTCCAAATTATTTTTTAATTCACGTCTAGACATTTGAAATGCATGATCTATGGCAAAAAAAGTGAAAAAAAAAATTGTCTTATTTTTTTTTCGGACTTTTCAGATTTTCTTAGTTTTCACATAAGGTCCGGGGTCAGGAAAAAGACAGATTTTGACAAATTTCAACATATGTCAGATATTGTCCAAATTATTTTTAATTCACGCCTAGACATGTGAAATGCATGATCTATGGCAAAAAAAAAATTGAAAAAAAAAAATTGTCTGATTTTTTTTTCGGACTTTTCAGATTTTCTTAGTTTTCACATAAGGTCCGGGGTCAGGAAAAAAGACAGATTTTGACAAATTTCAAAATATGTCAGATATTGTCCAAATTATTTTTTAATTCACGTCTAGACATGTGAAATGCATGATCTATGGCAAAAAAAGTGAAAAAAAAAAATTGTCTGATTTTTTTTTTCGGACTTTTCAGATTTTCTTAGTTTTCACATAAGGTCCGGGGTCAGGAAAAAGACAGATTTTGACAAATTTCAAAATATGTCAGATATTGTCCAAATTATTTTTTAATTCACGCCTAGACATGTGAAATGCATGATCTATGGCAAAAAAAAAAAAAAAAAATTGTCTGATTTTTTTTCGGACTTTTCAGATTTTCTTAGTTTTCACATAAGGTCCGGGGTCAGGAAAAAAAGACAGATTTTGACAAATTTCAAAATATGTCAGATATTGTCCAAATTATTTTTAATTCACGTCTAGACATGTGAAATGCATGATCTATGGCAAAAAAAAAGTGAAAAAAAAATTGTCTTATTTTTTTTCGGACTTTTCAGATTTTCTTAGTTTTCACATAAGGTCCGGGGTCAGGAAAAAAAGATTTTGACAAATTTCAAAATATGTCAGATATTGTCCAAATTATTTTTTAATTCACGTCTAGACATGTGAAATGCATGATCTATGGCAAAAAAGTGAAAAAAAAATTGTCTTATTTTTTTTTTTCGGACTTTTCAGATTTTCTTAGTTTTCACATAAGGTCCGGGTCAGGAAAAAAAACAGATTTTGACAAATTTCAACATATGTCAGATATTGTCCAAATTATTTTTAATTCACGCCTAGACATGTGAAATGCATGATCTATGGCAAAAAAGTGAAAAAAAAAAAAATTGTCTGATTTTTTTCGGACTTTTCAGATTTTCTTAGTTTTCACATAAGGTCCGGGGTCAGGAAAAAAGACAGATTTTGACAAATTTCAAAATATGTCAGATATTGTCCAAATTATTTTTAATTCACGCCTAGACATTTGAAATGCATGATCTATGGCAAAAAAGTGAAAAAAAAAATGGTCTTATTTTTTTTTCGACTTTTCAGATTTTCTTAGTTTTCACATAAGGTCCGGGGTCAGGAAAAAGACAGATTTTGACAAATTTCAACATATGTCAGATATTGTCCAAATTATTTTTTAATTCACGCTAGACATGTGAAATGCATGATCTATGGCAAAAAAAGAAAAAAAAAAAAATTGTCTTATTTTTTTCGACTTTTCAGATTTTCTTAGTTTTCACATAAGGTCCGGGTCAGGAAAAAAAGACAGATTTTGACAAATTTCAAAATATGTCAGATATTGTCCAAATTATTTTTTTTTAATTCACGCCTAGACATGTGAAATGCATGATCTATGGCAAAAAGTGAAAAAAAAAATTGTCTTATTTTTTTCGTACTTTTCAGATTTTCTTAGTTTTCACATAAGGTCCGGGGTCAGGAAAAAAGACAGATTTTGACAAATTTCAACATATGTCAGATATTGTCCAAATTATTTTTTAATTCACGTCTAGACATGTGAAATGCATGATCTATGGCAAAAAAAAAGTGAAAAAAAATTGGTCTTATTTTTTTTCGGACTTTTCAGATTTTCTTAGTTTTCACATAAGGTCCGGGGTCAGGAAAAAGACAGATTTTGACAAATTTCAACATATGTCAGATATTGTCCAAATTATTTTTAATTCACGTCTAGACATTTGAAATGCATGATCTATGGCAAAAAAAGTGAAAAAAAAATTGTCTGATTTTTTTCGGACTTTTCAGATTTTCTTAGTTTTCACATAAGGTCCGGGGTCAGGAAAAAAGACAGATTTTGACAAATTTCAACATATGTCAGATATTGTCCAAATTATTTTTTAATTCACGTCTAGACATGTGAAATGCATGATCTATGGCAAAAAAAGTGAAAAAAAATTGTCTTATTTTTTTCGTACTTTTCAGATTTTCTTAGTTTTCACATAAGGTCCGGGTCAGGAAAAAAGACAGATTTTGACAAATTTCAACATATGTCAGATATTGTCCAAATTATTTTTAATTCACGCCTAGACATTTGAAATGCATGATCTATGGCAAAAAAGTGAAAAAAAAATTGTCTTTTTTTTTCGACTTTTCAGATTTTCTTAGTTTTCACATAAGGTCCGGGTCAGGAAAAAAGACAGATTTTGACAAATTTCAAAATATGTCAGATATTGTCCAAATTATTTTTAATTCACGTCTAGACATGTGAAATGCATGATCTATGGCAAAAAAAGTGAAAAAAAAATTGGTCTTATTTTTTTCGGACTTTTCAGATTTTCTTAGTTTTCACATAAGGTCCGGGGTCAGGAAAAAAGACAGATTTTGACAAATTTCAACATATGTCAGATATTGTCCAAATTATTTTTAATTCACGTCTAGACATGTGAAATGCATGATCTATGGCAAAAAAAGTGAAAAAAA
>NW_025962213.1:0-3763 GCF_017589495.1 Alosa alosa | reverse complement strand
TTAGGTAAGGGTGGTAATCCACAAGGCCCTGACCAAGTCCAGGACTCACGTTGGGCACGGTCCTTCCCCTTCATCGGGCTTCCCACACCAGTCAAATTAGACTTAGAAAAAATTAGCGAATTGCCGTAAGGTTAGGGTTAGGATTGCAAGGTATAGGCTAGTCAAGTAGACATAACCATCAAAAAATTCCTAAAATAGGGTTAGATTTAGCAAAATAGCCTTTAGAGAAATTCCCCCAAGTAGGGTTAGGTGTTAGGCAAATAGCTGTGGTAAGTATAAAACCATGCCAAAAAATAAGGCTATGGTATTTCAAAAAAATTATGGATAGCAAATCATGCACCCTTGCTGCAACGCTTCACAATTTTTTGTCTTCATCAGGCAATAGGGCATGTTGTTCCTTCAGTGGTTTGGGACAGAATGAGGCTTTTAGGAGAAGCCCCTCCCATTTATAGACTTAGGGATAGCATAGTTTAGCTTTATTTGCTGTGGTTAGCTTTTTTGTTTTTTTAGACTTAGAGATAGCATAGTTTAGCTTAGTTTCCTCTGGTTAGCTTTGCTGTTTTTCTGTCCAATCTCGGACCTTTCCTGGGATAAGGAGTAAATATCTGGTAGGATAGTTTTTATGTTTTTGTTTGTGTTAGCTTTAAAACAAGGAAAAGTGCCTGTCCTTTAGATATGGCATCTAGCCCTAGTCTAGTTTCTAGACCTTAGCAAATATCCAAATGGTCCTAATAGAGGCGAGAAGGAGGTTTGTCCCATGTTTATCGTCCATGCATTTTAATTTTTCCTCTTTTTCTAGAACTTGTGTTAGTTCTAATTTAAGCTTTTTAGGTTCCACTACCAGATAGATACTTTTCCCCAGAGTTTAGTTTTAGGGTGTCAGTTACCAGGTAAGTATGTTTTTGGTCTTTGTTATTTTTTTTCTGTAGTCCCACTTTAACCATTTTTTTTTTTTTTTTGTCCTTTTCCTTAGGTGGGGAAGACACCCTGAATCAGAGAGTGAGGCACTGGCTGATTAGGTTTGAAAAAAAATGTTCTCGGCTAACTCATGAGTCCCAGACCAAGTCCAGGACTCCATGTTGTGCACTGTCCATCGCTTCCTCTTCATCGGGTCCCCCACACACACAACAATGCCAAAATAAGGCCTTAGATTTTTAAGCAGGTTTGTCATCGGGTTAGAAGCTAGGGATTAAGTTTAGATGAGAGGGTATAGGCTAGTCAAAAATAGACTTTTTCTAGCTTTAAATGTCATGCCATGAATATGGCTATGACGGTAAAAACATTCCCCGGGACATTTGCTTAGGCAAAATAGCCAAGTTTAGGCAGAATAGCCTTAGTATTTTTCCATGCCGTGAACTACGGCTATGGGAGTTCAAAAATTAGGTTAGCACTCTACGCCCTCTGGGTTGTAACGCTTTCTCGGATCCAAATAGGTCTTCATCAGGCAGGGGCATAAGGTTCTTGGATGGTCAGGGACAGAATGAAGGCGCTTATAATGACGCCCCTCCTTTTATAATGCCACCAGTGTGATTTTTTATTTTGTTCTGTTGGTTTTAATATTTTGGCTTTAGCCCTTAGTTAGCTTTATTTAGCCCTGCAGGACTTTAGTTATTTTTCTTTCTAGCTTAGTTAGCTTAGAGTAGTTAGATTGGCATTTTAGCCCTTTAGTCTTGCCTCCTGTTGGTTTAATATTTGGCTTTAGCCCCTAGTGACTTTAGTTATTTTTCTTCTAGCTTAGTTAGCTTAGAGTAGTTAGATGGCATTTTTAGTCCTTTTAGTCTTGTTCCCTGTTGTATTTAATATTTTGGCTTCTTTAGCCCTTAGTCACTTTTTAGTTATTTTTTTTTCTAGCTTGTGTTAGCTTAGAGAAGTTAGAATGGCATTTTTTAGCTCCTTAGTTGGGGCTTTGGTTTTTTCACTGGCAGGTAAGTCCCATTGTGTTTTTTTGTTTTTTTTATGTTTTTCTGTTTTTTTTGTATTTTTGTGTGGGTCCCATTTAACCTCTTTTTTTCCCCAGGTGTGGGGAGAAGACACCCTAATCCAAGAGGGAGGCATGGTTAGGTAAGGGTGTAATCCGCTGGGTTCCTGACCAAGTCCAGGACTCACTGCTGGGCACGGGTCCTTCCCCTCTCATCGGGCTTCCCCACACCAGTCAAATTAGACTTAGAAAATTAGCTAATTGCCGTTTAAGGTTAGGGGTTAGGATTGCAAGGTATAGGCTAGTCAAGTAGACATAACCATCAAAAAATTCCCAAAATAGGGTTAGATTTAGGCAAATAGCCTTTAGAGAAATTCCCCCAAGTAGGGTTAGGTGTTAGGCAAATAGCTGTGGTAGCATAAACCATGCCAAAAAATAAGGCCATGGTATTTCAAAAATTAAGGATAGCAAATCATGCACCCCCTTGTTGCAACGCTTTCTAGAATTTTTTGTCTTCATCAGGGCACAGGGGCATGTTGTTCTTTCAGTGGTCAGACAAGAACATGATTAGTGAGGAGAAATTCCCCCATTTTTATAGACTTAGGATGTGCATAGTTTAGCTTTATTTGCTGTGGTTAGCTTTTTTGTTTTTTTTTAGACTTAGAGATAGCATAGTTTAGCTTAGTTTGGTTAGCTTTTTAGTTTTTCTGTCCAATCTGGACTTTCCTGATAAGGAGTAAATATCTGGTAGATAGTTTTTTATGTTTTAGCTTGTGTTAGCTTTAAAAAAGGAAAAGTGCCTGTCCTTTTAGATATGGCATCTAGTTCTCTAGTCTAGTTTCTGACCTTAGTAAATATCCAAATGGTCCTAATAGAGGCTAGGGCGGGAGGTTTGTCCCATGTTTATCGTCCGCTTAATCTTTCCCTCTTTTTCTAGAACTTGTGTTAGTTCTAATTTAAGCTTTTTAGGTTCCACTACCAGATAGATACTTTTCCGTGAAGTTTAGTTTTAGGTGTCAGTTACCAGGTAAGTATGTTTTTGGTCTTTTTGTTATTTTTTCTCTGTAGTCCCACTTTTAACCATTTTCTTTTTCCTTTTTGTCCTTTCTCCTTAGGGTGGAAGACACCCGAATCAGAGAGTGAGGCACTGGGCTGATTAGGTTTTGAAAAAAATTAAGTGAACTCATGGGTCCCAGACCCCAAGTCCAGGACTCCATGTTGTGCACTGTCCATCGCCTCTTCATCGGGTCCCCCCACACACACACAATGCCAAAATAAGGTCTTTAGATTTTTACAGGTTTGCTATCGGTTAGGTTAGGATTAAGTTTAGATGAGGGGTATAGGCTAGTCAAAATAGACTTTAGCCCAATGTCATGCCATGAATATGGCTATGACGGTAAAAAACATTCCCTCGGATTAGGGGTTAAGTTTAGCAAAATAGCCTTAAGTTTAGGGCAGAATAGCCTTAGTGTTTTTCCATGCCGTAATCCACGGCCATGGGAGTTCAAAAATTAGGTTAGCAATTTCCATGCTCTGGGTTTCGCAACGCTTCGATCCAAATAGGTCTTCATCAGGCAGGGGCATGTTGCCCTTTGATGGTCAGGACAGAATGAAGGCTGCTTATAATGACGCCCTCCTTTTATACTCGCCACCAGTGTGATTATTTTGTTCTGTTGGTTTAATATTTTGGCTTTAGCCCTTAGTTAGCCTTTTAGTTTAGCTCAGTGATCCTTTAGTTATTTTTCTTCTAGCTTAGTTAGTTAGCTTAGAGTAGTTAGATTGGCATTTTTAGCCCTTAGTCTTGTTCTGTTGGCTTAATATTTTTGGCTTTAGCCCTAGTGACTT
>NW_025962212.1:0-4059 GCF_017589495.1 Alosa alosa | reverse complement strand
TGCATGATCTGTGGTAAACAAAGTGAAAACAAAATTGGTCTTATTTTTGCTGTAATTCTTTCAGATTTTCTTAGTTTTCACATAAGGTCCGGGGTCAGGAAAATGACGGATTTTGACATTTCCAAAATATGTCAGGAGATTGTCCAAATTATGTTTTATCTTCACGTCTAGACATGTGAAATGCATGATCTGTGGTAAACAAAAGTGAAAACAAAATTGGTCTTATTTGTCAAATTTCTTTCTTTTCAGATTTTCTTAGTTTTCAATATTAAGGTCCACATCAGGGAAATGACGGATTTTGACACATTTCAAAATATGTCAGATATTGTCCAAATTATGTTTTTTACTTCATGTCTAGACATAAAATGCATGATCTGTGGCAAAACAAAAGTGAAAACAAAATTGGTCTTATTTTTGTCGCTCCTTTTCAGATTTTCTTTAGTTTTCACATAAGGTCCGGGGTCAGGAAAATGACGGATTTTGATTAATATTTCAAAATATGTCAGATATTGTCCAAATTATGTTTTTACTTCACGTCTAGACATGTGAAATGCATGATCTGTGGCAAACAAAAGTGAAAACAAAATTGGTCTTATTTTTTGTCGTAATTTTCAGATTTTCTTAGTTTTCACATAAGGTCCGGGGTCAGAAAAAAGACGGATTTTGACACATTTCAAAAATATGTCAGATATTGTCCAAATTATGTTTTTACTTCAATGCTAGACATGTGAAATGCAATGATCTGTGGCAAACAAAAAAGTGAAAAACAAAATTGGTCTTATTTTGTCGTATTCTTTTCAGATTTTCTTAGTTTTCACATAAGGTCCGGGGTCAGGGAAAAAAGACGGATTTTGACACATTTCAAAAAATATGTCAGATATTGTCCAAATTATGTTTTACTTCACGCCTAGACATGTGAAATGCATGATCTTGTGTGGCAAACAAAAGTGAAAAACAAAATTTGGTCTTATTTTTGTCGCATTTTTCAGATTTTCTAGTTTTCACATAAGGTCCGGGTCAGGAAAAATGACGATTTTGACACATTTCAAAATATGTCAGATATTGTCCAAATTATGTTTTACTTCACGCCTAGACATGTGAAATGCATGATTGTGGCAAACAAAAGTGAAAACAAAATTGGTCTTATTTTTGTCGCATTCTTTTCAGATTTTCTTAGTTTTCACATAAGGTCCTGGGTCAGGAAAGATTCTTGATTTTGACACATTTCAAAATATGTCAGATACTGGTCCAAATTATGTTTTTACTTCACGCCTAGACATGTGAAATGTATGATCTGTGGCAAAACAAAGTGAAAACAAAATTGGTCTTATTTTTGTCGTATTTTCTTTTCAGATTTTCTTAGTTTTCACATAAGGTCCCGGTCAGGAAAAGACGGATTTTGACATTTCAAAATATGTCAGATACCGTCCAAATTATGTTTTACTTCAATGCCTAGACATGTGAAAATGCATGATCTGTGGCAAACAAAAGTGAAAACAAAATTGGTCTTATTTTGTCGTACTTTTCAGATTTTCTTAGTTTTCACATAAGGTCCGGGTCAGAAAAAAGACGGATTTTGACACATTTCAAAAATATGTCAGATATTGTCCAAATTATGTTTTACTTCACGCCTAGACATGTGAAATGCATGATCTGTGGCAAAACAAAAGTGAAAACAAAATTGGTCTTATTTTTTGTCGTATTCTTTTCAGATTTTTCTTAGTTTTCACATAAGGTCCGGGGTCAGGAAAATGACGGATTTTGACACATTTCAAAAAATATGTCAGATATTGTCCAAATTATGTTTTACTTCACGCCTAGACATGTGAAATGCATGATCTGTGGCAAACAAAAGTGAAAAACAAAATTGGTCTTATTTTTTTCGTGACTTTTCAGATTTTCTTAGTTTTCACATAAGGTCCTGGTCAGAAAAAAGACGGATTTTGACATTTCAAATATGTCAGATATTGTCCAAATTATGTTTTACTTCACGCCTAGACATGTGAAATGCATGATCTGTGGCAAACAAAAGTGAAAAAAAAAAAATTGGTCTTAAAATTTTCTTTGTGATCTTCAGATGAAAGACAGATTTTTAACAAATTTAAAAAATATGTTAGATATTTTCCAAATTATTTTGTAATTCACGCCTTTTCAGATTTTCTTATTTTGTCGATTTCAAGTTTTCACAAAGGTCCGGTCAGGAAAAGACGGATTTTGACACATTTCAAAAAATATGTCAGATATTGTCCAAATTATGTTTTTACTTCACGCTCTAGACATGTGAAATGCATGATCTGTGGCAAACAAAAGTGAAAACAAAATTGGTCTTATTTTTGTCGTAATTTTTTCAGGATTTCTTAGTTTCTCACATAAGGTCCGGGTCAGGAAAAAATGACGGATTTTGGACACATTTCAAAAATATGTCAGATATTGTCCAAATTATGTTTTTACTTCACGCCTAGACATGTGAAATGCATGATCTGTGGCAAAACAAAAAGTGAAAAACAAAATTGGTCTTATTTTTTGTCGTACTTTTTCAGATTTTCTAGTTTTCACATAAGGTCCGGGGTCAGGAAAAAATGACGGGATTTTGACACATTTCAAAATATGTCAGATATTGTCCAAATTATGTTTTACTTCACGTCTAGACATGTGAAATGCATGATCTGTGGCAAACAAAAGTGAAAACAAAATTGGTCTTATTTTTGTCGTACTTTTCAGATTTTCTTAGTTTTCACATAAGGTCCGGGGTCGGAAAAGACGGATTTTGGACACATTTCAAAAATATGTCAGATATTGTCCAAATTATGTTTTACTTCACGCCTAGACATGTGAAATGCATGATCTGTGGCAAACAAAAGTGAAAACAAAATTGGTCTTTATTTTTTTTGTTGTAATTTTCAGATTTTCTTAGTTTTCACATAAGGTCCGGGTCAGAAAAAAAGACGGATTTTGACACATTTCAAAATATGTCAGATATTGTCCTCAAATTATGTTTTACTTCACGCCTAGACATGTGAAATGCATGATCTGTGGCAAACAAAAAAGTGAAAAACAAAATTGGTCTTATTTTGTCGTGTATTTTTCAGATTTTTCTTAGTTTTCACATAAGGTCCGGGTCAGGAAAAGACGATTTTGACACATTTCAAAAAATATGTCAGATATTGTCCAAATTATGTTTTACTTACGCCCAGACATGTGAAATGCATGATCTGTGGTGCAAACAAAAAAGTGAAAACAAAATTTGGTCTTATTTTTGTCGTATTCTTTTCAGATTTTCTTAGTTTTCACATAAGGTCCCGGTCGGGAAAAGACGGATTTTGACACATTTCAAAAATATGTCAGATATTGTCCAAATTATGTTTTTACTTCACCGCCCAGACATGTGGAAATGCATGATCTGTGGCAAACAAAGTGAAAAACAAAATTGGTCTTATTTTGTCGTCGACTTTTCAGATTTTCTTAGTTTTCACATAAGGCTCCGGGTCAGGGAAAAGACGGATTTTGACACATTTCAAAAATATGTCGATATTGTCCAAATTATGTTTTACTCATCGCCTAGACATGTGAAATGCATGATCTGTGGCAAAACAAAAGTGAAAAAAAATTGGTCTTATTTTTGTCGTGACTTTTCAGATTTTCTTAGTTTTCACATAAGGTCCGGGGCCATCAGAAAAAGACGGATTTTGACACATTTCAAAAAATATGTCAGATATTGTCCAAATTATGTTTTACTTTCACGCCTAGACATGTGAAATGCATGATCTGTGGCAAACAAAAAGTGAAAAAAAACAAATTGGTTTATTTTGTCGTATTTTCAGATTTTTAAGTTTTCACATAAGGTCCGGGGTCAGGAAAAGACGGATTTTGACACATTTCAAAAATATGTCAGATATTGTCCAAATTATGTTTTACTTCACGCCTAGACATGTGAAATGCATGATCTTGTGGCAAACAAAAGTGAAAACAAAATTGGTCTTGGCTTCTTTTGTCGTACTTTTCAGATTTTCTTAGTTTTCTACATAAGGTCCGGGGTCAGGAAAAAAGACGGATTTGACA
>NW_025962211.1:0-22713 GCF_017589495.1 Alosa alosa | reverse complement strand
GAGTCCTGGTAGGTACCAACTCATCACCTCTGGCCAATGCCACTGTAAGGGCACTCATTGTGACAAAGACCTGATGAAATTTCTTTTATGCCATCATCATTTTTTGCCTATGTCATGTGCAAAAGGCCTCTATGCTCAGCAGTGTCACAAAGGAAACCTGGTTACTAGCATCCAACTGTGGTTTCATCTCTATCAAGCTACCCCAAAGAGAAGCACTTATGTACATACATTTCAAATCAATGCTTCTGTTTGAGGAAACTTTACAGAAGAACTCTTTATGACTGAGAAATAATGTGCAGAGATAACTTTCTGTCTGTCCCAGGAATCCAGACCAACACCCCAACTTGATAGCACTTTCTTTTACATTTTATGAGAGAGATACTCGAGTTGAGGTATCAGTCTGTCTCTGTTTTTCCCAAGTAGATTCTGTTGAGTTTTCCTACACTTACAGATGTATATCTGACACAAAGACAGGACAAGTGCTGGTCACTTCTGAGACTACCCCAAAGAGAAGCACTTTTCATTGTATTGGAGAAACAGTGCTACCATTTGAAGTGATCTCAGTGTGTTATTTTCTGATACTGTATGTAGTGAAATGTGAAGAGGGTCCCAGATGAAAATGTCACTGAAACTACCCCAACAAATAGCACTTGCCAAATATTCAACACAGGTCAGTGCCATTGTTAGAGTAATGAATGTGACTCAGCTCTGTTGCAGGTCCTTTGGGTCATCATCGCTTTCCCTCAGATCAGCTGTCTACTACATATCCAAAGATGTGGCACAGGGGTCCAAGTCCATTTTCTCTACCTGCCCTCCAGGTACCAACCCATGTGGACCATCCTTGCAGTTCTGGAACAGTGGAGAGATGTTTCTTCTGCACAGTATTTAAACATACTGGGTGGCCATGTCACATCCAGGTAATTCACAACTCCTCCCTCAAACACACCCTATTCACAAAAATTGATCAGCATGCAAATTTCTCTTTGGCAAAAGGAAAGATTCACACCTTTTTCAGAGTAAATGCTAGAGAGATTAAGACAATGATGGGATCATTTGCAGACTATTCCCCTTAGTGACCCAAGTTGTTTTCTGTCTGAATGTTGGTAGCATTTGCCCATGGAATTCTATCTCAGCTGGGTTCCACCTGGTGGTGGAATGAGAGCATAGGCAACACATAAAATCACACATGCAGAAGGAGTCCTGGTAGGTACCAACTCATCACCTCTGGCCAATGCCACTGTAAGGGCACTCATTGTGACAAAGACCTGATGAAATTTCTTTATGCCATCATCATTTTTTTTTTTTTTTTGTGCAAAAAGGCCTCTATGCTCAGCAGTGTCACAAAGGAAACCTGGTTACTAGCATCCAACTGTGGTTTCATCTCTATCAAGCTACCCCAAAGAGAAGCACTTATGTACATACATTTCAAATCAATGCTTCTGTTTGAGGAAACTTTACAGAAGAACTCTTTATGACTGAGAAATAATGTGCAGAGATAACTTTCTGTCTGTCCCAGGAATCCAGACCAACACCCCAACTTGATAGCACTTTCTTTTACATTTTATGAGAGAGATACTCGAGTTGAGGTATCAGTCTGTCTCTGTTTTTTCCCAAGTAGATTCTGTTGAGTTTTCCTACACTTACAGATGTATATCTGACACAAAGACAGGACAAGTGCTGGTCACTTCTGAGACTACCCCAAAAGAGAAGCACTTTTCATTGTATTGGAGAAACAGTGCTACCATTTGAAGTGATCTCAGTGTGTTATTTTCTGATACTGTATGTAGTGAAATGTGAAGAGGGTCCCAGATGAAAATGTCACTGAAACTACCCCAACAAATAGCACTTGCCAAATATTCAACACAGGTCAGTGCCATTGTTAGAGTAATGAATGTGACTCAGCTCTGTTGCAGGTCCTTTGGGTCATCATCGCTTTCCCTCAGATCAGCTGTCTACTACATATCCAAAGATGTGGCACAGGGGTCCAAGTCCATTTTCTCTACCTGCCCTCCAGGTACCAACCCATGTGGACCATCCTTGCAGTTCTGGAACAGTGGAGAGATGTTTCTTCTGCACAGTATTTAAAACATACTGGGTGGCCATGTCACATCCAGGTAATTCACAACTCCTCCCTCAAACACACCCTATTCACAAAAATTGATCAGCATGCAAATTTCTCTTTGGCAAAAGGAAAGATTCACACCTTTTTCAGAGTAAATGCTAGAGAGATTAAGACAATGATGGGATCATTTGCAGACTATTCCCCTTAGTGACCCAAGTTGTTTTCTGTCTGAATGTTGGTAGCATTTGCCCATGGAATTCTATCTCAGCTGGGTTCCACCTGGTGGTGGAATGAGAGCATAGGCAACACATAAAATCACACATGCAGAAGGAGTCCTGGTAGGTACCAACTCATCACCTCTGGCCAATGCCACTGTAAGGGCACTCATTGTGACAAAGACCTGATGAAATTTCTTTATGCCATCATCATTTTTGCCTATGTCATGTGCAAAAGGCCTCTATGCTCAGCAGTGTCACAAAGGAAACCTGGTTACTAGCATCCAACTGTGGTTTCATCTCTATCAAGCTACCCCAAAGAGAAGCACTTATGTACATACATTTCAAATCAATGCTTCTGTTTGAGGAAACTTTACAGAAGAACTCTTTATGACTGAGAAATAATGTGCAGAGATAACTTTCTGTCTGTCCCAGGAATCCAGACCAACACCCCAACTTGATAGCACTTTCTTTTTACATTTTATGAGAGAGATACTCGAGTTGAGGTATCAGTCTGTCTCTGTTTTTTCCCAAGTAGATTCTGTTGAGTTTTCCTACACTTACAGATGTATATCTGACACAAAGACAGGACAAGTGCTGGTCACTTCTGAGACTACCCCCAAAGAGAAGCACTTTTCATTGTATTGGAGAAACAGTGCTACCATTTGAAGTGATCTCAGTGTGTTATTTTCTGATACTGTATGTAGTGAAATGTGAAGAGGGTCCCAGATGAAAATGTCACTGAAACTACCCCAACAAATAGCACTTGCCAAATATTCAACACAGGTCAGTGCCATTGTTAGAGTAATGAATGTGACTCAGCTCTGTTGCAGGTCCTTTGGGTCATCATCGCTTTCCCTCAGATCAGCTGTCTACTACATATCCCAAAGATGTGGCACAGGGGTCCAAGTCCATTTTCTCTACCTGCCCTCCAGGTACCAACCCATGTGGACCATCCTTGCAGTTCTGGAACAGTGGAGAGATGTTTCTTCTGCACAGTATTTAAACATACTGGGTGGCCATGTCACATCCAGGTAATTCACAACTCCTCCCTCAAACACACCCTAATCACAAAAATTGATCAGCATGCAAATTTCTCTTTGGCAAAAGGAAAGATTCACACCTTTTTCAGAGTAAATGCTAGAGAGATTAAGACAATGATGGGATCATTTGCAGACTATTCCCCTTAGTGACCCAAGTTGTTTTCTGTCTGAATGTTGGTAGCATTTGCCCATGGAATTCTATCTCAGCTGGGTTCCACCTGGTGGTGGAATGAGAGCATAGGCAACACATAAAATCACACATGCAGAAGGAGTCCTGGTAGGTACCAACTCATCACCTCTGGCCAATGCCACTGTAAGGGCACTCATTGTGACAAAGACCTGATGAAATTTCTTTATGCCATCATCATTTTTGCCTATGTCATGTGCAAAAAGGCCTCTATGCTCAGCAGTGTCACAAAGGAAACCTGGTTACTAGCATCCAACTGTGGTTTCATCTCTATCAAGCTACCCCAAAGAGAAAGCACTTATGTACATACATTTCAAATCAATGCTTCTGTTTGAGGAAACTTTACAGAAGAACTCTTTATGACTGAGAAATAATGTGCAGAGATAACTTTCTGTCTGTCCCAGGAATCCAGACCAACACCCCAACTTGATAGCACTTTCTTTTTACATTTTATGAGAGAGATACTCGAGTTGAGGTATCAGTCTGTCTCTGTTTTTTTCCCAAAGTAGATTCTGTTGAGTTTTCCTACACTTACAGATGTATATCTGACACAAAGACAGGACAAGTGCTGGTCACTTCTGAGACTACCCCAAAGAGAAGCACTTTTCATTGTATTGGAGAAACAGTGCTACCATTTGAAGTGATCTCAGTGTGTTATTTTCTGATACTGTATGTAGTGAAATGTGAAGAGGGTCCCAGATGAAAATGTCACTGAAACTACCCCAACAAATAGCACTTGCCAAATATTCAACACAGGTCAGTGCCATTGTTAGAGTAATGAATGTGACTCAGCTCTGTTGCAGGTCCTTTGGGTCATCATCGCTTTCCCTCAGATCAGCTGTGTCTACTACATATCCAAAGATGTGGCACAGGGGTCCAAGTCCATTTTCTCTACCTGCCCTCCAGGTACCAACCCATGTGGACCATCCTTGCAGTTCTGGAACAGTGGAGAGATGTTTCTTCTGCACAGTATTTAAACATACTGGGTGGCCATGTCACATCCAGGTAATTCACAACTCCTCCCTCAAACACACCCTAATCACAAAAATTGATCAGCATGCAAATTTCTCTTTGGCAAAAGGAAAGATTCACACCTTTTTCAGAGTAAATGCTAGAGAGATTAAGACAATGATGGGATCATTTGCAGACTATTCCCCTTAGTGACCCAAGTTGTTTTCTGTCTGAATGTTGGTAGCATTTGCCCATGGAATTCTATCTCAGCTGGGTTCCACCTGGTGGTGGAATGAGAGCATAGGCAACACATAAAATCACACATGCAGAAGGAGTCCTGGTAGGTACCAACTCATCACCTCTGGCCAATGCCACTGTAAGGGCACTCATTGTGACAAAGACCTGATGAAATTTCTTTATGCCATCATCATTTTTGCCTATGTCATGTGCAAAAGGCCTCTATGCTCAGCAGTGTCACAAAGGAAACCTGGTTACTAGCATCCAACTGTGGTTTCATCTCTATCAAGCTACCCCAAAGAGAAGCACTTATGTACATACATTTCAAATCAATGCTTCTGTTTGAGGAAACTTTACAGAAGAACTCTTTATGACTGAGAAATAATGTGCAGAGATAACTTTCTGTCTGTCCCAGGAATCCAGACCAACACCCCAACTTGATAGCACTTTCTTTTACATTTTATGAGAGAGATACTCGAGTTGAGGTATCAGTCTGTCTCTGTTTTTTCCCAAGTAGATTCTGTTGAGTTTTCCTACACTTACAGATGTATATCTGACACAAAGACAGGACAAGTGCTGGTCACTTCTGAGACTACCCCAAAGAGAAGCACTTTTCATTGTATTGGAGAAACAGTGCTACCATTTGAAGTGATCTCAGTGTGTTATTTTCTGATACTGTATGTAGTGAAATGTGAAGAGGGTCCCAGATGAAAATGTCACTGAAACTACCCCAACAAATAGCACTTGCCAAATATTCAACACAGGTCAGTGCCATTGTTAGAGTAATGAATGTGACTCAGCTCTGTTGCAGGTCCTTTGGGTCATCATCGCTTTCCCTCAGATCAGCTGTCTACTACATATCCAAAGATGTGGCACAGGGGTCCAAGTCCATTTTCTCTACCTGCCCTCCAGGTACCAACCCATGTGGACCATCCTTGCAGCTCTGGAACAGGGGAGAGATGTTTCTTCTGCGCAGTATTTAAACATACTGGGTGGCCATGTCACATCCAGGTAATTCACAACTCCTCCCTCAAACACACCCTATTCACAAAAATTGATCAGCATGCAAATTTCTCTTTGGCAAAAGGAAAGATTCACACCTTTTTCAGAGTAAATGCTAGAGAGATTAAGACAATGATGGGATCATTTGCAGACTATTCCCCTTAGTGACCCAAGTTGTTTTCTGTCTGAATGTTGGTAGCATTTGCCCATGGAATTCTATCTCAGCTGGGTTCCACCTGGTGGTGGAATGAGAGCATAGGCAACACATAAAATCACACATGCAGAAGGAGTCCTGGTAGGTACCAACTCATCACCTCTGGCCAATGCCACTGTAAGGGCACTCATTGTGACAAAGACCTGATGAAATTTCTTTATGCCATCATCATTTTTTTGCCTATGTCATGTGCAAAAGGCCTCTATGCTCAGCAGTGTCACAAAGGAAACCTGGTTACTAGCATCCAACTGTGGTTTCATCTCTATCAAGCTACCCCAAAGAGAAGCACTTATGTACATACATTTCAAATCAATGCTTCTGTTTGAGGAAACTTTACAGAAGAACTCTTTATGACTGAGAAATAATGTGCAGAGATAACTTTCTGTCTGTCCCAGGAATCCAGACCAACACCCCAACTTGATAGCACTTTCTTTTTTTTACATTTTATGAGAGAGATACTCGAGTTGAGGTATCAGTCTGTCTCTGTTTTTCCCCAAGTAGATTCTGTTGAGTTTTCCTACACTTACAGATGTATATCTGACACAAAGACAGGACAAGTGCTGGTCACTTCTGAGACTACCCCAAAGAGAAGCACTTTTCATTGTATTGGAGAAACAGTGCTACCATTTGAAGTGATCTCAGTGTGTTATTTTCTGATACTGTATGTAGTGAAATGTGAAGAGGGTCCCAGATGAAAATGTCACTGAAACTACCCCAACAAATAGCACTTGCCAAATATTCAACACAGGTCAGTGCCATTGTTAGAGTAATGAATGTGACTCAGCTCTGTTGCAGGTCCTTTGGGTCATCATCGCTTTCCCTCAGATCAGCTGTCTACTACATATCCAAAGATGTGGCACAGGGGTCCAAGTCCATTTTCTCTACCTGCCCTCCAGGTACCAACCCATGTGGACCATCCTTGCAGTTCTGGAACAGTGGAGAGATGTTTCTTCTGCACAGTATTTAAACATACTGGATGGCCATGTCACATCCAGGTAATTCACAACTCCTCCCTCAAACACACCCTATTCACAAAAATTGATCAGCATGCAAATTTCTCTTTGGCAAAAGGAAAGATTCACACCTTTTCAGAGTAAATGCTAGAGAGATTAAGACAATGATGGGATCATTTGCAGACTATTCCCCTTAGTGACCCAAGTTGTTTTCTGTCTGAATGTTGGTAGCATTTGCCCATGGAATTCTATCTCAGCTGGGTTCCACCTGGTGGTGGAATGAGAGCATAGGCAACACATAAAATCACACATGCAGAAGGAGTCCTGGTAGGTACCAACTCATCACCTCTGGCCAATGCCACTGTAAGGGCACTCATTGTGACAAAGACCTGATGAAATTTCTTTATGCCATCATCATTTTTGCCTATGTCATGTGCAAAAAGGCCTCTATGCTCAGCAGTGTCACAAAGGAAACCTGGTTACTAGCATCCAACTGTGGTTTCATCTCTATCAAGCTACCCCAAAGAGAAGCACTTATGTACATACATTTCAAATCAATGCTTCTGTTTGAGGAAACTTTACAGAAGAACTCTTTATGACTGAGAAATAATGTGCAGAGATAACTTTCTGTCTGTCCCAGGAATCCAGACCAACACCCCAACTTGATAGCACTTTCTTTTACATTTTATGAGAGAGATACTCGAGTTGAGGTATCAGTCTGTCTCTGTTTTTTCCAAGTAGATTCTGTTGAGTTTTCCTACACTTACAGATGTATATCTGACACAAAGACAGGACAAGTGCTGGTCACTTCTGAGACTACCCCAAAGAGAAGCACTTTTCATTGTATTGGAGAAACAGTGCTACCATTTGAAGTGATCTCAGTGTGTTATTTTCTGATACTGTATGTAGTGAAATGTGAAGAGGGTCCCAGATGAAAATGTCACTGAAACTACCCCAACAAATAGCACTTGCCAAATATTCAACACAGGTCAGTGCCATTGTTAGAGTAATGAATGTGACTCAGCTCTGTTGCAGGTCCTTTGGGTCATCATCGCTTTCCCTCAGATCAGCTGTCTACTACATATCCAAAGATGTGGCACAGGGGTCCAAGTCCATTTTCTCTACCTGCCCTCCAGGTACCAACCCATGTGGACCATCCTTGCAGCTCTGGAACAGGGGAGAGATGTTTCTTCTGCGCAGTATTTAAACATACTGGGTGGCCATGTCACATCCAGGTAATTCACAACTCCTCCCTCAAACACACCCTATTCACAAAAATTGATCAGCATGCAAATTTCTCTTTGGCAAAAGGAAAGATTCACACCTTTTCAGAGTAAATGCTAGAGAGATTAAGACAATGATGGGATCATTTGCAGACTATTCCCCTTAGTGACCCAAGTTGTTTTCTGTCTGAATGTTGGTAGCATTTGCCCATGGAATTCTATCTCAGCTGGGTTCCACCTGGTGGTGGAATGAGAGCATAGGCAACACATAAAATCACACATGCAGAAGGAGTCCTGGTAGGTACCAACTCATCACCTCTGGCCAATGCCACTGTAAGGGCACTCATTGTGACAAAGACCTGATGAAATTTCTTTATGCCATCATCATTTTTGCCTATGTCATGTGCAAAAGGCCTCTATGCTCAGCAGTGTCACAAAGGAAACCTGGTTACTAGCATCCAACTGTGGTTTCATCTCTATCAAGCTACCCCAAAGAGAAGCACTTATGTACATACATTTCAAATCAATGCTTCTGTTTGAGGAAACTTTACAGAAGAACTCTTTATGACTGAGAAATAATGTGCAGAGATAACTTTCTGTCTGTCCCAGGAATCCAGACCAACACCCCAACTTGATAGCACTTTCTTTTACATTTTATGAGAGAGATACTCGAGTTGAGGTATCAGTCTGTCTCTGTTTTTTCCCAAGTAGATTCTGTTGAGTTTTCCTACACTTACAGATGTATATCTGACACAAAGACAGGACAAGTGCTGGTCACTTCTGAGACTACCCCAAAGAGAAGCACTTTTCATTGTATTGGAGAAACAGTGCTACCATTTGAAGTGATCTCAGTGTGTTATTTTCTGATACTGTATGTAGTGAAATGTGAAGAGGGTCCCAGATGAAAATGTCACTGAAACTACCCCAACAAATAGCACTTGCCAAATATTCAACACAGGTCAGTGCCATTGTTAGAGTAATGAATGTGACTCAGCTCTGTTGCAGGTCCTTTGGGTCATCATCGCTTTCCCTCAGATCAGCTGTCTACTACATACCCAAAGATGTGGCACAGGGGTCCAAGTCCATTTTCTCTACCTGCCCTCCAGGTACCAACCCATGTGGACCATCCTTGCAGTTCTGGAACAGTGGAGAGATGTTTCTTCTGCACAGTATTTAAACATACTGGGTGGCCATGTCACATCCAGGTAATTCACAACTCCTCCCTCAAACACACCCTAATCACAAAAATTGATCAGCATGCAAATTTCTCTTTGGCAAAAGGAAAGATTCACACCTTTTTCAGAGTAAATGCTAGAGAGATTAAGACAATGATGGGATCATTTGCAGACTATTCCCCTTAGTGACCCAAGTTGTTTTCTGTCTGAATGTTGGTAGCATTTGCCCATGGAATTCTATCTCAGCTGGGTTCCACCTGGTGGTGGAATGAGAGCATAGGCAACACATAAAATCACACATGCAGAAGGAGTCCTGGTAGGTACCAACTCATCACCTCTGGCCAATGCCACTGTAAGGGCACTCATTGTGACAAAGACCTGATGAAATTTCTTTATGCCATCATCATTTTTGCCTATGTCATGTGCAAAAAGGCCTCTATGCTCAGCAGTGTCACAAAGGAAACCTGGTTACTAGCATCCAACTGTGGTTTCATCTCTATCAAGCTACCCCAAAGAGAAGCACTTATGTACATACATTTCAAATCAATGCTTCTGTTTGAGGAAACTTTACAGAAGAACTCTTTATGACTGAGAAATAATGTGCAGAGATAACTTTCTGTCTGTCCCAGGAATCCAGACCAACACCCCAACTTGATAGCACTTTCTTTTTACATTTTATGAGAGAGATACTCGAGTTGAGGTATCAGTCTGTCTCTGTTTTTTTTCCCAAGTAGATTCTGTTGAGTTTTCCTACACTTACAGATGTATATCTGACACAAAGACAGGACAAGTGCTGGTCACTTCTGAGACTACCCCAAAGAGAAGCACTTTTCATTGTATTGGAGAAACAGTGCTACCATTTGAAGTGATCTCAGTGTGTTATTTTCTGATACTGTATGTAGTGAAATGTGAAGAGGGTCCCAGATGAAAATGTCACTGAAACTACCCCAACAAATAGCACTTGCCAAATATTCAACACAGGTCAGTGCCATTGTTAGAGTAATGAATGTGACTCAGCTCTGTTGCAGGTCCTTTGGGTCATCATCGCTTTCCCTCAGATCAGCGGTCTACTACATATCCAAAGATGTGGCACAGGGGTCCAAGTCCATTTTCTCTACCTGCCCTCCAGGTACCAACCCATGTGGACCATCCTTGCAGTTCTGGAACAGTGGAGAGATGTTTCTTCTGCACAGTATTTAAACATACTGGGTGGCCATGTCACATCCAGGTAATTCACAACTCCTCCCTCAAACACACCCTATTCACAAAAATTGATCAGCATGCAAATTTCTCTTTGGCAAAAGGAAAGATTCACACCTTTTTCAGAGTAAATGCTAGAGAGATTAAGACAATGATGGGATCATTTGCAGACTATTCCCCTTAGTGACCCAAGTTGTTTTCTGTCTGAATGTTGGTAGCATTTGCCCATGGAATTCTATCTCAGCTGGGTTCCACCTGGTGGTGGAATGAGAGCATAGGCAACACATAAAATCACACATGCAGAGGGAGTCCTGGTAGGTACCAACTCATCACCTCTGGCCAATGCCACTGTAAGGGCACTCATTGTGACAAAGACCTGATGTAATTTCTTTATGCCATCATCATTTTTGCTTATGTCATGTGCAATAAGGCCTCTACGCTCAGCAGTGTCACAAAGGAAACCTGGTTACTAGCATCCAACTGTGGTTTCATCTCTATCAAGCTACCCCAAAGAGAAGCACTTATGTACATACATTTCAAATCAATGCTTCTGTTTGAGGAAACTTTACAGAAGAACTCTTTTTGACTGAGAAATAATGTGCAGAGATAACTTTCTGTCTGTCCCAGGAATCCAGACCAACACCCCAACTTGATAGCACTTTCTTTTACATTTTATGAGAGAGATACTCGAGTTGAGGTATCAGTCTGTCTCTGTTTTTTTCCCAAGTAGATTCTGTTGAGTTTTCCTACACTTACAGATGTATATCTGACACAAAGACAGGACAAGTGCTGGTCACTTCTGAGACTACCCCAAAGAGAAGCACTTTTCATTGTATTGGAGAAACAGTGCTACCATTTGAAGTGATCTCAGTGTGTTATTTTCTGATACTGTATGTAGTGAAATGTGAAGAGGGTCCCAGATGAAAATGTCACTGAAACTACCCCAACAAATAGCACTTGCCAAATATTCAACACAGGTCAGTGCCATTGTTAGAGTAATGAATGTGACTCAGCTCTGTTGCAGGTCCTTTGGGTCATCATCGCTTTCCCTCAGATCAGCTGTCTACTACATATCCAAAGATGTGGCACAGGGGTCCAAGTCCATTTTCTCTACCTGCCCTCCAGGTACCAACCCATGTGGACCATCCTTGCAGCTCTGGAACAGTGGAGAGATGTTTCTTCTGCACAGTATTTAAACATACTGGGTGGCCATGTCACATCCAGGTAATTCACAACTCCTCCCTCAAACACACCCTATTCACAAAAATTGATCAGCATGCAAATTTCTCTTTGGCAAAAGGAAAGATTCACACCTTTTTCAGAGTAAATGCTAGAGAGATTAAGACAATGATGGGATCATTTGCAGACTATTCCCCTTAGTGACCCAAGTTGTTTTCTGTCTGAATGTTGGTAGCATTTGCCCATGGAATTCTATCTCAGCTGGGTTCCACCTGGTGGTGGAATGAGAGCATAGGCAACACATAAAATCACACATGCAGAAGGAGTCCTGGTAGGTACCAACTCATCACCTCTGGCCAATGCCACTGTAAGGGCACTCATTGTGACAAAGACCTGATGAAATTTCTTTATGCCATCATCATTTTTGCCTATGTCATGTGCAAAAGGCCTCTATGCTCAGCAGTGTCACAAAGGAAACCTGGTTACTAGCATCCAACTGTGGTTTCATCTCTATCAAGCTACCCCAAAGAGAAGCACTTATGTACATACATTTCAAATCAATGCTTCTGTTTGAGGAAACTTTACAGAAGAACTCTTTATGACTGAGAAATAATGTGCAGAGATAACTTTCTGTCTGTCCCAGGAATCCAGACCAACACCCCAACTTGATAGCACTTTCTTTTACATTTTATGAGAGAGATACTCGAGTTGAGGTATCAGTCTGTCTCTGTTTTTTCCCAAGTAGATTCTGTTGAGTTTTCCTACACTTACAGATGTATATCTGACACAAAGACAGGACAAGTGCTGGTCACTTCTGAGACTACCCCAAAGAGAAGCACTTTTCATTGTATTGGAGAAACAGTGCTACCATTTGAAGTGATCTCAGTGTGTTATTTTCTGATACTGTATGTAGTGAAATGTGAAGAGGGTCCCAGATGAAAATGTCACTGAAACTACCCCAACAAATAGCACTTGCCAAATATTCAACACAGGTCAGTGCCATTGTTAGAGTAATGAATGTGACTCAGCTCTGTTGCAGGTCCTTTGGGTCATCATCGCTTTCCCTCAGATCAGCGGTCTACTACATATCCAAAGATGTGGCACAGGGGTCCAAGTCCATTTTCTCTACCTGCCCTCCAGGTACCAACCCATGTGGACCATCCTTGCAGCTCTGGAACAGGGGAGAGATGTTTCTTCTGCGCAGTATTTAAACATACTGGGTGGCCATGTCACATCCAGGTAATTCACAACTCCTCCCTCAAACACACCCTATTCACAAAAATTGATCAGCATGCAAATTTCTCTTTGGCAAAAGGAAAGATTCACACCTTTTTCAGAGTAAATGCTAGAGAGATTAAGACAATGATGGGATCATTTGCAGACTATTCCCCTTAGTGACCCAAGTTGTTTTCTGTCTGAATGTTGGTAGCATTTGCCCATGGAATTCTATCTCAGCTGGGTTCCACCTGGTGGTGGAATGAGAGCATAGGCAACACATAAAATCACACATGCAGAAGGAGTCCTGGTAGGTACCAACTCATCACCTCTGGCCAATGCCACTGTAAGGGCACTCATTGTGACAAAGACCTGATGAAATTTCTTTATGCCATCATCATTTTTGCCTATGTCATGTGCAAAAGGCCTCTATGCTCAGCAGTGTCACAAAGGAAACCTGGTTACTAGCATCCAACTGTGGTTTCATCTCTATCAAGCTACCCCAAAGAGAAGCACTTATGTACATACATTTCAAATCAATGCTTCTGTTTGAGGAAACTTTACAGAAGAACTCTTTATGACTGAGAAATAATGTGCAGAGATAACTTTCTGTCTGTCCCAGGAATCCAGACCAACACCCCAACTTGATAGCACTTTCTTTTTACATTTTATGAGAGAGATACTCGAGTTGAGGTATCAGTCTGTCTCTGTTTTTTTTTCCCAAGTAGATTCTGTTGAGTTTTCCTACACTTACAGATGTATATCTGACACAAAGACAGGACAAGTGCTGGTCACTTCTGAGACTACCCCAAAGAGAAGCACTTTTCATTGTATTGGAGAAACAGTGCTACCATTTGAAGTGATCTCAGTGTGTTATTTTCTGATACTGTATGTAGTGAAATGTGAAGAGGGTCCCAGATGAAAATGTCACTGAAACTACCCCAACAAATAGCACTTGCCAAATATTCAACACAGGTCAGTGCCATTGTTAGAGTAATGAATGTGACTCAGCTCTGTTGCAGGTCCTTTGGGTCATCATCGCTTTCCCTCAGATCAGCTGTCTACTACATATCCAAAGATGTGGCACAGGGGTCCAAGTCCATTTTCTCTACCTGCCCTCCAGGTACCAACCCATGTGGACCATCCTTGCAGCTCTGGAACAGGGGAGAGATGTTTCTTCTGCGCAGTATTTAAACATACTGGGTGGCCATGTCACATCCAGGTAATTCACAACTCCTCCCTCAAACACACCCTATTCACAAAAATTGATCAGCATGCAAATTTCTCTTTGGCAAAAGGAAAGATTCACACCTTTTTCAGAGTAAATGCTAGAGAGATTAAGACAATGATGGGATCATTTGCAGACTATTCCCCTTAGTGACCCAAGTTGTTTTCTGTCTGAATGTTGGTAGCATTTGCCCATGGAATTCTATCTCAGCTGGGTTCCACCTGGTGGTGGAATGAGAGCATAGGCAACACATAAAATCACACATGCAGAAGGAGTCCTGGTAGGTACCAACTCATCACCTCTGGCCAATGCCACTGTAAGGGCACTCATTGTGACAAAGACCTGATGAAATTTCTTTATGCCATCATCATTTTTGCCTATGTCATGTGCAAAAAGGCCTCTATGCTCAGCAGTGTCACAAAGGAAACCTGGTTACTAGCATCCAACTGTGGTTTCATCTCTATCAAGCTACCCCAAAGAGAAGCACTTATGTACATACATTTCAAATCAATGCTTCTGTTTGAGGAAACTTTACAGAAGAACTCTTTATGACTGAGAAATAATGTGCAGAGATAACTTTCTGTCTGTCCCAGGAATCCAGACCAACACCCCAACTTGATAGCACTTTCTTTTACATTTTATGAGAGAGATACTCGAGTTGAGGTATCAGTCTGTCTCTGTTTTTTCCCAAGTAGATTCTGTTGAGTTTTCCTACACTTACAGATGTATATCTGACACAAAGACAGGACAAGTGCTGGTCACTTCTGAGACTACCCCAAAGAGAAGCACTTTTCATTGTATTGGAGAAACAGTGCTACCATTTGAAGTGATCTCAGTGTGTTATTTTCTGATACTGTATGTAGTGAAATGTGAAGAGGGTCCCAGATGAAAATGTCACTGAAACTACCCCAACAAATAGCACTTGCCAAATATTCAACACAGGTCAGTGCCATTGTTAGAGTAATGAATGTGACTCAGCTCTGTTGCAGGTCCTTTGGGTCATCATCGCTTTCCCTCAGATCAGCTGTCTACTACATATCCAAAGATGTGGCACAGGGGTCCAAGTCCATTTTCTCTACCTGCCCTCCAGGTACCAACCCATGTGGACCATCCTTGCAGCTCTGGAACAGGGGAGAGATGTTTCTTCTGCGCAGTATTTAAACATACTGGGTGGCCATGTCACATCCAGGTAATTCACAACTCCTCCCTCAAACACACCCTATTCACAAAAATTGATCAGCATGCAAATTTCTCTTTGGCAAAAGGAAAGATTCACACCTTTTTCAGAGTAAATGCTAGAGAGATTAAGACAATGATGGGATCATTTGCAGACTATTCCCCTTAGTGACCCAAGTTGTTTTCTGTCTGAATGTTGGTAGCATTTGCCCATGGAATTCTATCTCAGCTGGGTTCCACCTGGTGGTGGAATGAGAGCATAGGCAACACATAAAATCACACATGCAGAAGGAGTCCTGGTAGGTACCAACTCATCACCTCTGGCCAATGCCACTGTAAGGGCACTCATTGTGACAAAGACCTGATGAAATTTCTTTATGCCATCATCATTTTTGCCTATGTCATGTGCAAAAGGCCTCTATGCTCAGCAGTGTCACAAAGGAAACCTGGTTACTAGCATCCAACTGTGGTTTCATCTCTATCAAGCTACCCCAAAGAGAAGCACTTATGTACATACATTTCAAATCAATGCTTCTGTTTGAGGAAACTTTACAGAAGAACTCTTTATGACTGAGAAATAATGTGCAGAGATAACTTTCTGTCTGTCCCAGGAATCCAGACCAACACCCCAACTTGATAGCACTTTCTTTTTTTTATTTTATGAGAGAGATACTCGAGTTGAGGTATCAGTCTGTCTCTGTTTTTTTTTCCCAAGTAGATTCTGTTGAGTTTTCCTACACTTACAGATGTATATCTGACACAAAGACAGGACAAGTGCTGGTCACTTCTGAGACTACCCCAAAGAGAAGCACTTTTCATTGTATTGGAGAAACAGTGCTACCATTTGAAGTGATCTCAGTGTGTTATTTTCTGATACTGTATGTAGTGAAATGTGAAGAGGGTCCCAGATGAAAATGTCACTGAAACTACCCCAACAAATAGCACTTGCCAAATATTCAACACAGGTCAGTGCCATTGTTAGAGTAATGAATGTGACTCAGCTCTGTTGCAGGTCCTTTGGGTCATCATCGCTTTCCCTCAGATCAGCTGTCTACTACATATCCAAAGATGTGGCACAGGGGTCCAAGTCCATTTTCTCTACCTGCCCTCCAGGTACCAACCCATGTGGACCATCCTTGCAGTTCTGGAACAGTGGAGAGATGTTTCTTCTGCACAGTATTTAAACATACTGGATGGCCATGTCACATCCAGGTAATTCACAACTCCTCCCTCAAACACACCCTATTCACAAAAATTGATCAGCATGCAAATTTCTCTTTGGCAAAAGGAAAGATTCACACCTTTTTCAGAGTAAATGCTAGAGAGATTAAGACAATGATGGGATCATTTGCAGACTATTCCCCTTAGTGACCCAAGTTGTTTTCTGTCTGAATGTTGGTAGCATTTGCCCATGGAATTCTATCTCAGCTGGGTTCCACCTGGTGGTGGAATGAGAGCATAGGCAACACATAAAATCACACATGCAGAGGGAGTCCTGGTAGGTACCAACTCATCACCTCTGGCCAATGCCACTGTAAGGGCACTCATTGTGACAAAGACCTGATGAAATTTCTTTATGCCATCATCATTTTTGCCTATGTCATGTGCAAAAAGGCCTCTATGCTCAGCAGTGTCACAAAGGAAACCTGGTTACTAGCATCCAACTGTGGTTTCATCTCTATCAAGCTACCCCAAAGAGAAGCACTTATGTACATACATTTCAAATCAATGCTTCTGTTTGAGGAAACTTTACAGAAGAACTCTTTTTGACTGAGAAATAATGTGCAGAGATAACTTTCTGTCTGTCCCAGGAATCCAGACCAACACCCCAACTTGATAGCACTTTCTTTTACATTTTATGAGAGAGATACTCGAGTTGAGGTATCAGTCTGTCTCTGTTTTTTCCCAAGTAGATTCTGTTGAGTTTTCCTACACTTACAGATGTATATCTGACACAAAGACAGGACAAGTGCTGGTCACTTCTGAGACTACCCCCCAAGAGAAGCACTTTTCATTGTATTGGAGAAACAGTGCTACCATTTGAAGTGATCTCAGTGTGTTATTTTCTGATACTGTATGTAGTGAAATGTGAAGAGGGTCCCAGATGAAAATGTCACTGAAACTACCCCAACAAATAGCACTTGCCAAATATTCAACACAGGTCAGTGCCATTGTTAGAGTAATGAATGTGACTCAGCTCTGTTGCAGGTCCTTTGGGTCATCATCGCTTTCCCTCAGATCAGCTGTCTACTACATACCCAAAGATGTGGCACAGGGGTCCAAGTCCATTTTCTCTACCTGCCCTCCAGGTACCAACCCATGTGGACCATCCTTGCAGCTCTGGAACAGTGGAGAGATGTTTCTTCTGCACAGTATTTAAACATACTGGATGGCCATGTCACATCCAGGTAATTCACAACTCCTCCCTCAAACACACCCTATTCACAAAAATTGATCAGCATGCAAATTTCTCTTTGGCAAAAGGAAAGATTCACACCTTTTTCAGAGTAAATGCTAGAGAGATTAAGACAATGATGGGATCATTTGCAGACTATTCCCCTTAGTGACCCAAGTTGTTTTCTGTCTGAATGTTGGTAGCATTTGCCCATGGAATTCTATCTCAGCTGGGTTCCACCTGGTGGTGGAATGAGAGCATAGGCAACACATAAAATCACACATGCAGAAGGAGTCCTGGTAGGTACCAACTCATCACCTCTGGCCAATGCCACTGTAAGGGCACTCATTGTGACAAAGACCTGATGAAATTTCTTTATGCCATCATCATTTTTGCCTATGTCATGTGCAAAAAGGCCTCTATGCTCAGCAGTGTCACAAAGGAAACCTGGTTACTAGCATCCAACTGTGGTTTCATCTCTATCAAGCTACCCCAAAGAGAAGCACTTATGTACATACATTTCAAATCAATGCTTCTGTTTGAGGAAACTTTACAGAAGAACTCTTTATGACTGAGAAATAATGTGCAGAGATAACTTTCTGTCTGTCCCAGGAATCCAGACCAACACCCCAACTTGATAGCACTTTCTTTTACATTTTATGAGAGAGATACTCGAGTTGAGGTATCAGTCTGTCTCTGTTTTTTTTCCCAAGTAGATTCTGTTGAGTTTTCCTACACTTACAGATGTATATCTGACACAAAGACAGGACAAGTGCTGGTCACTTCTGAGACTACCCCAAAGAGAAGCACTTTTCATTGTATTGGAGAAACAGTGCTACCATTTGAAGTGATCTCAGTGTGTTATTTTCTGATACTGTATGTAGTGAAATGTGAAGAGGGTCCCAGATGAAAATGTCACTGAAACTACCCCAACAAATAGCACTTGCCAAATATTCAACACAGGTCAGTGCCATTGTTAGAGTAATGAATGTGACTCAGCTCTGTTGCAGGTCCTTTGGGTCATCATCGCTTTCCCTCAGATCAGCGGTCTACTACATATCCAAAGATGTGGCACAGGGGTCCAAGTCCATTTTCTCTACCTGCCCTCCAGGTACCAACCCATGTGGACCATCCTTGCAGCTCTGGAACAGTGGAGAGATGTTTCTTCTGCACAGTATTTAAACATACTGGATGGCCATGTCACATCCAGGTAATTCACAACTCCTCCCTCAAACACACCCTATTCACAAAAATTGATCAGCATGCAAATTTCTCTTTGGCAAAAGGAAAGATTCACACCTTTTTCAGAGTAAATGCTAGAGAGATTAAGACAATGATGGGATCATTTGCAGACTATTCCCCTTAGTGACCCAAGTTGTTTTCTGTCTGAATGTTGGTAGCATTTGCCCATGGAATTCTATCTCAGCTGGGTTCCACCTGGTGGTGGAATGAGAGCATAGGCAACACATAAAATCACACATGCAGAGGGAGTCCTGGTAGGTACCAACTCATCACCTCTGGCCAATGCCACTGTAAGGGCACTCATTGTGACAAAGACCTGATGAAATTTCTTTATGCCATCATCATTTTTTTTGCCTATGTCATGTGCAAAAGGCCTCTATGCTCAGCAGTGTCACAAAGGAAACCTGGTTACTAGCATCCAACTGTGGTTTCATCTCTATCAAGCTACCCCAAAGAGAAGCACTTATGTACATACATTTCAAATCAATGCTTCTGTTTGAGGAAACTTTACAGAAGAACTCTTTTTGACTGAGAAATAATGTGCAGAGATAACTTTCTGTCTGTCCCAGGAATCCAGACCAACACCCCAACTTGATAGCACTTTCTTTTACATTTTATGAGAGAGATACTCGAGTTGAGGTATCAGTCTGTCTCTGTTTTTTCCCAAGTAGATTCTGTTGAGTTTTCCTACACTTACAGATGTATATCTGACACAAAGACAGGACAAGTGCTGGTCACTTCTGAGACTACCCCAAAGAGAAGCACTTTTCATTGTATTGGAGAAACAGTGCTACCATTTGAAGTGATCTCAGTGTGTTATTTTCTGATACTGTATGTAGTGAAATGTGAAGAGGGTCCCAGATGAAAATGTCACTGAAACTACCCCAACAAATAGCACTTGCCAAATATTCAACACAGGTCAGTGCCATTGTTAGAGTAATGAATGTGACTCAGCTCTGTTGCAGGTCCTTTGGGTCATCATCGCTTTCCCTCAGATCAGCTGTCTACTACATATCCAAAGATGTGGCACAGGGGTCCAAGTCCATTTTCTCTACCTGCCCTCCAGGTACCAACCCATGTGGACCATCCTTGCAGTTCTGGAACAGTGGAGAGATGTTTCTTCTGCACAGTATTTAAACATACTGGATGGCCATGTCACATCCAGGTAATTCACAACTCCTCCCTCAAACACACCCTATTCACAAAATTGATCAGCATGCAAATTTCTCTTTGGCAAAAGGAAAGATTCACACCTTTTTCAGAGTAAATGCTAGAGAGATTAAGACAATGATGGGATCATTTGCAGACTATTCCCCTTAGTGACCCAAGTTGTTTTCTGTCTGAATGTTGGTAGCATTTGCCCATGGAATTCTATCTCAGCTGGGTTCCACCTGGTGGTGGAATGAGAGCATAGGCAACACATAAAATCACACATGCAGAGGGAGTCCTGGTAGGTACCAACTCATCACCTCTGGCCAATGCCACTGTAAGGGCACTCATTGTGACAAAGACCTGATGAAATTTCTTTATGCCATCATCATTTTTGCCTATGTCATGTGCAAAAAGGCCTCTATGCTCAGCAGTGTCACAAAGGAAACCTGGTTACTAGCATCCAACTGTGGTTTCATCTCTATCAAGCTACCCCAAAGAGAAGCACTTATGTACATACATTTCAAATCAATGCTTCTGTTTGAGGAAACTTTACAGAAGAACTCTTTTTGACTGAGAAATAATGTGCAGAGATAACTTTCTGTCTGTCCCAGGAATCCAGACCAACACCCCAACTTGATAGCACTTTCTTTTACATTTTATGAGAGAGATACTCGAGTTGAGGTATCAGTCTGTCTCTGTTTTTTCCCAAGTAGATTCTGTTGAGTTTTCCTACACTTACAGATGTATATCTGACACAAAGACAGGACAAGTGCTGGTCACTTCTGAGACTACCCCCAAAGAGAAGCACTTTTCATTGTATTGGAGAAACAGTGCTACCATTTGAAGTGATCTCAGTGTGTTATTTTCTGATACTGTATGTAGTGAAATGTGAAGAGGGTCCCAGATGAAAATGTCACTGAAACTACCCCAACAAATAGCACTTGCCAAATATTCAACACAGGTCAGTGCCATTGTTAGAGTAATGAATGTGACTCAGCTCTGTTGCAGGTCCTTTGGGTCATCATCGCTTTCCCTCAGATCAGCGGTCTACTACATATCCAAAGATGTGGCACAGGGGTCCAAGTCCATTTTCTCTACCTGCCCTCCAGGTACCAACCCATGTGGACCATCCTTGCAGCTCTGGAACAGTGGAGAGATGTTTCTTCTGCACAGTATTTAAACATACTGGATGGCCATGTCACATCCAGGTAATTCACAACTCCTCCCTCAAACACACCCTATTCACAAAAATTGATCAGCATGCAAATTTCTCTTTGGCAAAAGGAAAGATTCACACCTTTTTCAGAGTAAATGCTAGAGAGATTAAGACAATGATGGGATCATTTGCAGACTATTCCCCTTAGTGACCCAAGTTGTTTTCTGTCTGAATGTTGGTAGCATTTGCCCATGGAATTCTATCTCAGCTGGGTTCCACCTGGTGGTGGAATGAGAGCATAGGCAACACATAAAATCACACATGCAGAAGGAGTCCTGGTAGGTACCAACTCATCACCTCTGGCCAATGCCACTGTAAGGGCACTCATTGTGACAAAGACCTGATGAAATTTCTTTATGCCATCATCATTTTTTTGCCTATGTCATGTGCAAAAGGCCTCTATGCTCAGCAGTGTCACAAAGGAAACCTGGTTACTAGCATCCAACTGTGGTTTCATCTCTATCAAGCTACCCCAAAGAGAAGCACTTATGTACATACATTTCAAATCAATGCTTCTGTTTGAGGAAACTTTACAGAAGAACTCTTTATGACTGAGAAATAATGTGCAGAGATAACTTTCTGTCTGTCCCAGGAATCCAGACCAACACCCCAACTTGATAGCACTTTCTTTTACATTTTATGAGAGAGATACTCGAGTTGAGGTATCAGTCTGTCTCTGTTTTTTCCCAAGTAGATTCTGTTGAGTTTTCCTACACTTACAGATGTATATCTGACACAAAGACAGGACAAGTGCTGGTCACTTCTGAGACTACCCCAAAGAGAAGCACTTTTCATTGTATTGGAGAAACAGTGCTACCATTTGAAGTGATCTCAGTGTGTTATTTTCTGATACTGTATGTAGTGAAATGTGAAGAGGGTCCCAGATGAAAATGTCACTGAAACTACCCCCAACAAATAGCACTTGCCAAATATTCAACACAGGTCAGTGCCATTGTTAGAGTAATGAATGTGACTCAGCTCTGTTGCAGGTCCTTTGGGTCATCATCGCTTTCCCTCAGATCAGCTGGTCTACTACATATCCAAAGATGTGGCACAGGGGTCCAAGTCCATTTTCTCTACCTGCCCTCCAGGTACCAACCCATGTGGACCATCCTTGCAGCTCTGGAACAGTGGAGAGATGTTTCTTCTGCACAGTATTTAAACATACTGGATGGCCATGTCACATCCAGGTAATTCACAACTCCTCCCTCAAACACACCCTATTCACAAAAATTGATCAGCATGCAAATTTCTCTTTGGCAAAAGGAAAGATTCACACCTTTTTTCAGAGTAAATGCTAGAGAGATTAAGACAATGATGGGATCATTTGCAGACTATTCCCCTTAGTGACCCAAGTTGTTTTCTGTCTGAATGTTGGTAGCATTTGCCCATGGAATTCTATCTCAGCTGGGTTCCACCTGGTGGTGGAATGAGAGCATAGGCAACAC
>NW_025962210.1:0-2500 GCF_017589495.1 Alosa alosa | reverse complement strand
AAAATAGATTGTCCCCGGAGCAACTTGGGGTTAAGTGCCTTGCTCAAGGGGCATAACTCAGTGAAAGTCGGGAATTGAACCGACAACGCCAGGCTACTGCACGCTAGCCCAGCTCCATAACCACTACACAACCACTGCCCACTAGAAAAAGACTAGACTAGAGTGCCGGGTGGTAATATGGGTACAGTGTCTAGAACTAAATTTTATGTTAAATGTTAAAAACATAACCCACAGCGTTTAGGCCACCAGGGGTCTTCATCAGGGCCTGATGATAACCCTGGTGGGTTGAAACGTTACTTTTATGTGTTATGATTGCAGTGTGGGACAACTACTCTTCTTTCCTTGATAAGCTTTTTTGTCCTGCAACTGGCCTCAGTGAGGTGGGATGTGCATACAACCACTTTGAAGAGGACTACAGTGTTGAGACCACCATGCCTCACGATGTGCCGCGGCCTCTTCTAAGTGTCTCCCAGCACTAGCACAGACAGAAGTCAGGTACTCTTGATGTTGCACCACCCAATCAGTGGGTGGACTGTCCCTGTAGTCACCTCCAGTATTTCCAAGTAGGTGGTCGACTGGTAGTAGTAATTATCTACGAACTATCCTGTCAAAATAAGCCCCCCCCCCTGAAACGTCATAAATCACGTCATATCCACGCCTCCTTTTTTATGCAAATTAACCCGCGTGGTTTGTCACCACGTGTTGTTTGTTATTGTTATTGTTTTGTGAGAGTCATGTGACAGTCATGTGACTGGTGTCAAACCCTGGGCAGCCATATTGGATGTAAAAAGTCATGTGACAGTCATGTGTCTGGTGTCAAACAACGCCCCTTGGCATCCATATTGGATGCGTAGTGTCATGTGACAGTCATGTGACTGGTGTCAAACCCTGGGCGTCCATATTGGCCCCCAACCCCCATGTGTGTTTTGTGGATAATGGGGAATCAGATAAAACTTTGTAAGAGTTGTATATGTTTAGTGGTAAATGGATCTAATACAAAAAAAAAAAAAAAGAAAGAAAATGGAGTTGCCGTAACCGGATTGAACCAGGGATCTTTAGATTTTCAATCTAACGCTCTCCCCAACTGAGCTATTTAGGCTGCAGGGCTTCAATGGTATGCAATGCATCCCTACTTTGTTGGGATGGTGTTTTTGTCGGGCATGTCTCTGAGTGTGTTGTTTGAGACCCCTTTCATGTCGGGGGTCTGCCTACTACCTATGTGCACTAGTGCTATTAAGATTGTAAAAGACCTGTTTATGAGTAGTGACGTCTGTATGCAGACACCTGGTTTATCTATAAACCCTTTTGTAGTGGGTGTGTTTTGCCCGGCGTGTCTCTAGGATTGAGATTATAAATGCTGTGGGCGATGTGTGGTATCATTGTTAGCAGTGATTTTTGAACAACACTTACCATGGCTGACATGATTGAATCGGCAAAATCAAAAGAGACGGATCACACCTCCCCTGTTAGCTTAAGCTATCCGAATCCTGAAATGACTTATGCACCCAAAAAGGAACCTGAAACTTTTTGTTAATTTTCTGTAAACCTAATGATGGCGTGGAATACCAATGGTTGTTGAACGATGGGCGCATCCGGGCTATGTTTTTTTGACAAGGAAGATGCAGTGTGAAGCTATACGCATTGACATCTCCGGTTTGGCGTTTTCCAGACGACATGGCGCACATTTCATTTTGTGATGCAGATTGGGTGATGTTTAGGGACTCTTGGAAGGATATTGTACAGCCTGCTATGGACAGTCGCTACACAGCATCATGGAATAGTCCAGACTATGTCAAGTCTTACCACATGTATGCTAACTGTCCGCAGGATTTCATTAAACCTGTCTAGCAGTGCATACAGAAGACCTACATATTATAATGAAAAAAGAATTGAATAAATTAGCATATACAGCTAAAGCTAAAGGAGTATCTGTGGAAAGACCGGCATGTTCCTGGTGATGTTTTCAAAAAGGTTGATAGATTGTTCAAAATGGAGTGCTGGTTTGGAAAGATACCAGGCGTCAAGGCATGTCTCTTCCAGGCGTGCCAAGATGATGATCTGGAACAGCCAACCATTGTGAAAAAGCGGCTCGAATCAAGCGCCCCTCGTTCATGAAGCTTAAAAAGAGGTTTTCATAATGAAGGGTTCCTTTACTCTCAGAGCTGTTGTGAACATCATGCAATGTCTCTATATGTGGATGAAGTTGAAATGACTGAAAGCGCTTGTTGACCTGATGGTGTGGATCAAAGTTCAAGAAGTATGTTTCATCAAGAGAGGAATCAGTAATTGAACAAGAAATGATACATTATGACGTGGATTACTTATTAGTGAGAGATTTCTTGAAGCTAACTTTTGACGGATGATAAAGAGGATGTTAGAAATGCCATCTTGTGGATGATAACGCCCACTGTTGGGTGTACCTCCTACCGGGTAACAAAACACTTGACTCTGAAAGATGAGAGGTCACACATGATTGGGTAGCGGAGAAGTCACCCAGACT
>NW_025962209.1:0-4239 GCF_017589495.1 Alosa alosa | reverse complement strand
TGCATTCCAGTTGAGAGCGGTGCCTTTGCCACTCCAGAGAGGGAAGACAGTCAGACAGGTAAAAGAAATGCTTGAGTTCAGCAGTGTTTCAGCCGCAGTGTGATACAAAATAAGCAACAGTTTGGTTCACCTTGCTGTGCAGGGGGTATAGCTCAGTGGTAGAGCATTTGACTGCAGATCAAGAGGTCCCAGGTTCAAATCCTGGTGCCCCCTCAAACATGCAAGCTGGGCGCTAGCGATGGCGCAAAATGCGCTTGCCTAACTGGTTTGCCGCTTTTGTGTCAGCCTGGTAAACTGGTCACCCGCGGACCTGAAAGCAAATGCTTCAACTGAAAATGAAAGGACTGCTAAAATGTGTCTCCTCAGTCTCCACCGCAAAAAAAAACACAAGCTTCGAAAGCAGCTCGTCTCACTTTAGCTCTGCCAGTCAGGATGGCCGAGCGGTCTAAGGCGCCAGACTCAAGGCGACGTGCCTTCCTCAGGCAAGGGATTTCTGGTCTCCGAATGGAGGCGTGGGTTCGAATCCCACTTCTGACATGGGCTTTTATTTGAAGTGCCAATGGACAGACCCATCGCAGGGAAGTGGTTGTGCGAGAAAAGACATCAAAATGGACACCGGTGAGGCTGACTGGCTATTTTCCAACACCAAGTCCTCCATGGAAGATTAGCTGATTTTACTCAAAGGAACAAAATGAAATCTGCTCTTTTACTACAGACCTGACTATTTTTGCTACCACCCAAAATTCTGGCACAAGGTGGAATTGTATTCAGTTGAGAGCGGTGCCTTTGCCACCCAGAGAGGAAGACAGTCAGACAGGTAAAAGAAATGCTTGAGTTCAGCAGTGTTGAGGGTGTTTCAGCCGCAGTGTGATACAAAATAAGCAACAGTTTGGTTCACCTTGCTGTGCAGGGGGTATAGCTCAGTGGTAGAGCATTTGACTGCAGATCAAGAGGTCCCAGGTTCAAATCCTGGTGCCCCCTCAAACATGCACGCAAGCTGGCGCGGCCAAATGCGTTTGCCTAACTGGTTTTGCCGCTTTTGTGTCAGCCTGGTAAACTGGTCACCCGTGACCTGAAAGCAAATGCTTCAACTGAAAATGAAAGGACTGCTAAAAAATCTGTCTCCCTCAGTCTCCACCGCTAAAAAACACAAGCTTCGAAAGCAGCTCGTCTCACTTTAGCTCTGCCAGTCAGGATGGCCGAAAGGCGTCTAAAGGCGCCAGACTCAAGGCGGCGCGGCCTTCCTCAGGCAAGGGATTTCTGGTCTCCGAATGGAGGCGTGGGTTCGAATCCCACTTCTGACATGGGCTTTTATTTGAAGTGCCAATGGACAGACCCATCGCAGGGAAGTGGTTGTGCGAGAAAAGACATCAAAATGGACACCGGTGAGGCTGACTGGCTATTTTCCAACACCAAGTCCTCCATGGAAGATTAGCTGATTTTACTCAAAGGAACAAAATGAAATCTGCTCTTTTACTACAGACCTGACTATTTTGCTACCACCCAAAATTCTGGCACAAGGTGGAATTGCATTCAGTTGAGAGCGGTGCCTTTGCCACTCCAGAGAGGGAAGACAGTCAGACAGGTAAAAGAAATGCTTGAGTTCAGCAGTGTTGAGGGTGTTTTAGCCGCAGTGTGATACAAAATAAGCAACAGTTTGGTTCACCTTTGCTGTGCAGGGGTATAGCTCAGTGGTAGAGCATTTGACTGCAGATCAAGAGGTCCCAGGTTCAAATCCTGGTGCCCCTCAAACATGCACGCAAGCTGGCGTGGCGAAATGCGCTTTGCCTAACTGGTTTGCCGCTTTTGTGTCAGTTTGGTAAACTGGTCACTCCGTGACCTGAAAGCAAATGCTTCAACTGAAAATGAAAGGACTGCTGAAAATGTGTCTCCTCAGTCTCCACCGCCAAAAACACAAGCTTCGAAAGCAGCTCGTTCACTTTTTAGCTCTGCCAGTCAGGATGGCCGAGCGGTCTAAGGCGCCAGACTCAAGGCGACGTGCCTTCCTCAGGCAAGGGATTTCTGGTCTCCGAATGGAGGCGTGGGTTCGAATCCCACTTCTGACATGGGCTTTTATTTGAAGTGCCAATGGACAGACCCATCGCAGGGAAGTGGTTGTGCGAGAAAAGACATCAAAATGGACACCGGTGAGGCTGACTGGCTATTTTCCAACACCAAGTCCTCCATGGAAGATTAGCTGATTTTACTCAAAGGAACAAAATGAAATCTGCTCTTTACTACAGACCTGACTATTTTGCTACCACCCAAAATTCTGGCACAAGGTGGAATTGCATTCAGTTGAGAGCGGTGCCTTTGCCACTCCAGAGAGGGAATACAGTCAGACAGGTAAAAGAAATGCTTGAGTTCAGCAGTGTTGAGGGTGTTTCAGCCGCAGTGTGATACAAAATAAGCAACAGTTTGGTTCACCTTGCTGTGCAGGGGGTATAGCTCAGTGGTAGAGCATTTGACTGCAGATCAAGAGGTCCCAGGTTCAAATCCTGGTGCCCCTCAAACATGCACGCAAGCTGGCGCGGCGAAATGCGCTTGCCTAACTGGTTTGCCGTTTTTGTGTCAGCCTGGTAAACTGGTCACCCGTTGACCTGAAAGCAAATGCTTCAACTGAAAATGAAAGGACTGCTAAAAATCTGTCTCCTCAGTCTCCACCGCTTAAAACACAAGCTTCGAGCAGCTCGCCTCACTTTAGCTCTGCCAGTCAGGGATGGCCGAAGGCTCCCAAAGCGCCAGACTCAAGGCGGCGCGGCCTTCCTCAGGCAAGGGATTTCTGGTCTCCTAATGGAGGCGGGGTTCAATCCCACTTCTGACATGGGCTTTTATTTGAAGTGCCAATGGACAGACCCATCGCAGGGAAGTGGTTGTGCTATTTTCAAGACATCAAATGGACACCGGTGAGGCTGACTGGCTATTTTCAAACACCAAGTCCTCCATGGAAGATTAGCTGATTTTACCTCAAAGGAACAAAATGAAATCTGCTCTTTTACTACAGACCTGACTATTTTTGCTACCACCCAAAAATTCTGGCACAAGGTGGAATTGCATTCAGTTGAGAGCGGTGCCTTTGCCACTCCAGAGAGGGAAGACAGTCAGACAGGTAAAAGAAATGCTTTGAGTTCAGCAGTGTTGAGGGTGTTTCAGCCGCAGTGTGATACAAAATAAGCAACAGTTTGGTTCACCTTGCTGTGCAGGGGGGTATAGCTCAGTGGTAGAGCATTTGACTGCAGATCAAGAGGTCCCAGGTTCAAATCCTGGTGCCCCTCAAACATGCACGCAAGCTGGAGATGCGCAAATGCGTTGCCTAACTGGTTTGCCGCTTTTGTGTCAGCCTGGTAAACTGGTCACCGCGTGACCTGAAAGCAAATGCTTCAACTGAAAATGAAAGGACTGCTAAAAATGTGTCTCCTCAGTCTCCACCCGCAAAAACACAAGCTTCGAAAGCAGCTCGTCTCCACTTTAGCTCTGCCAGTCAGGATGGCCGAAGCGTCTAAGGCGCCAGACTAAGGCGGCGTGCCTTCCTCAGGCAAGGGATTTCTGGTCTCGAATGGAGGCGGGTTCAATCCCACTTCTGACATGGGCTTTATTTGAAGTGCCAATGGACAGACCCATCGCAGGGGAAGTGGTTGTGCGAGAAAAGACATCAAATGGACACCGGTGAGGCTGACTGGCTATTTTCCAACACCAAGTCCTCCATGGAAGATTAGCTGATTTTACTCAAAGGAACAAAATGAAATCTGCTCTTTACTACAGACCTGACTATTTTTGCCACCACCCAAAAATTCTGCACAAGGTGGAATTGCATTCAGTTGAGAGCGGTGCCTTTGCCACTCCAGAGGGAAGACATCAGACAGGTAAAAGAAATGCTTGAGTTCAGCAGTGTTGAGGGTGTTTCAGCCGAGTGTGATACAAAAATAAGCAACAGTTTGGTTCACCTTGCTGCAGGGGTATAGCTCAGTGGTAGAGCATTTGACTGCAGATCAAGAGGTCCCAGGTTCAAATCCTGGTGCCCCTCAAACATGCACGCAAGCTGGCGCGGCGCAAAATGCGCTTTGCCTAACTGGTTTGCCGCTTTTGTGTCAGCCTGGTAAACTGGTCACCCGCGACCTGAAAGCAAATGCTTCAACTGAAAATGAAAGGACTGCTGAAAATGTGTCTCCACAGTCTCCACCGCGAAAAACACAAGCTTCGAAAGCAGCTCGTTCACTTTAGCTCTGCCAGTCAGGATGG
>NW_025962208.1:0-4276 GCF_017589495.1 Alosa alosa | reverse complement strand
GCCTCCCCCAAACACACACACATAGTTAGCTAAGGCCTTGTGAGAGGCTCACTAGCTACCGTGACGGACGGGCCGGAGAGGTTCGGGATGAGTGCTTGTGCTCAGACGGCTCAACTGGGCCTAGGAGCAGGGAGAGACACAGAGAGCCGCGCCAGACCCCCCACCGCCACAGCCACACACACGCACACACGCCGGGCCAAGCAGGATAGGGAGAGGGACAGAGAGTAGGGCCTGTTGCTCAGAGAGTTCTCCAGCTGCCTCAGAGAGGCCCCAACTTATTATTATTATTACATTATTATTATTAAAGTTGGCCTAGATGCTGTGCCTAGATGTTGGGCCTAGATGCTGTGCTATACCCACTGCAGCACCTCCCCACACACACACACACCCACCCACAGGCCCCAGCTCACAGAGGCTCCAAAGACTCCTCTCTGTCCCCTGGGCGCCACAAGGTGTGTGAGCCTGGGAGCATTACCCCTGTGCATCCTTAAGCATCTAAACTTAACCCCCAATTAATACACCTAACAGAGGCCCAACCTCTTTCCCCTATCCCCTTTCCACAGCTAGCACAACCTAGACTCTGTTCTCCCAAAAAATTAATTTACAATCTAACCTAATCCTCCAGCTTAGGCCGAGGCCTTGTGAGAGCCTAATTAGCTACTGCTGACTCCTGACTGACCCCTGATGCTTGAGAGGCTTGGGGAAGAGTGCTTGTGCTCTCACACGGGCTGCAAAGCACTACAGAGGCTCCAAAACTTAGCTTCAGGCCTTGTCAGAGGCCTACTAGCTACAGCTTGACCTCTGGTTTGACCCCCTGACGCTTGGAGAGGCACAGAGAGGCCTAGGGAGACAGTGCATGTTCTCACAAAGGTTGCAGCTGCTCACAGAGGCTCCAAAGACTCCTCTCTGTCCCCCGCGCCACAAGTGTGTGAGCCTGGGAGCATTACCCTGTATCCTACTCCACTAAATTTAACCCAAATTAAACACGCTTAATCAAACTAGCTAACACCCTCTATGCTAAGCCCGGCAACACAAAGTGGCAAACACCCCCTCTGTACCACCCCACGGACAAACCAGGCTTAAGAATCGATAAGTACTGGTGCACTGTGCCCACTTAAGCTAACCTCGCAAGGGTTAAAGCCTTAAGCAGAGCCGAAAAAATCTCAAACCCATGGTATATACCCAAGGGTTCAGAGATATGATTCGCCCTAGCAAACCCTCTGTATGCCTCCAAGAGTCATGTGATGAACATGTAACAGACTGTCATTCTCCCATACTGACTAAGGTAAGACTGAAAAAAGCGCTAACTCAAGATGTGAAAAGCAGGATGTGATGGAAAATGTAACAGACTGTCATTCTCCCATACTGCCACTAAGGGCCAAGACTGAAAACCCGCTTAACTCAAGAGTCAGATGTGATGGAAAAATGTAACAGACTGTCATTCTCCCATACTGCCACTAAGGCCAAGAGTGAAAACCCTAAGTCAAGAGTCAATGGAAAATGTAACAGACTGTCATTCTCCCATACTGCCACTAAGGCCAAGAGTGAAAAACCGCTAAGTCAAGAGTCGTGGAAAAATGTAACAGACTGTCATTCTCCCATACTGCCACTAAGGGCCAAGAGTGAAAACCTCGCTTAAGTCAAGAGTCGTATGTGATGAAAAATGTAACAGACTGTCATTCTCCCAGCTGGCCAAGGAAAACCTTCACATGATGAACATGTCACGGCCAAGGGATTCTGGCTGGCCCCTAGCCAACCGCCTATCTCTCACACGCAAGGTCACCAGATCGGGTGGCGGCGCAGGCCCTGAGCGCCAAAATTAATCTTAGAATCTCACCCAATCCTGAGCCCAAACACACACACATTAGTTTTGCCAGGCCTTGTGAGGGCCTACTAGCTATTGTGATCGACGGGCCGGGAGAGGCCTGGGGATGAGTGCTTGTGCTCAGATCGGCTCAACTTGGGCCCAGGGAGCAGGAGAGACACAGAGAGCCAAGCCAGACCCCCACCAAGCAGCCACACACACGCACACACGCCACAAGGGTGATAGAGATGGACAGTGAGAGGGGCCTGTTGCTCAGAGAGGCTCCAGCTGCTCAGAGAGGCCCCAACTTGGGCCACACATTATTATTATTACAGTTGGGCCTAGATGCTGTGCCTAGATGCTTGGGCCTACCCCCACTGCAGCACCCCCTCACACACACACACACCCACCACAGGCCCCAAGCTGATGGCCAGAGGCTCCAAAGACTTCTCTCTGTCCCCCGGGCGCTGCGGTGTGTGAGCCTGGGAGCATTACCCTGTATCCTACATCTAAACTTAACCCCACTATCACACCTAACAGAGCCCAACCTCTTCCCTATCCCTTCCACAGCTAGCACAACCTTGACTTGTTCTCCCAAAATTAATTTTACAATCTAACCCAATCCTCCAGCTTAGGCTGAGGCCTTGTGAGAGGCCTACTAGCTACTGCTGACCCCTGACTTGACCCCTGATGCTTGAGAGAGGCTTGGGAAGAGTGCTTGTGCTCACACGGGCTGCAGCTACCACAGAGGCTCAAACTTAGGCAGGCAGGCCTGTCAGAGGCCTACTAGCTACAGCTTGACCTCCTGGTTTGACCCCCTGACGCTTGAGAGGCACAGAGAGGCCTAGAGACAGTGCATGCTCTCACACAGGCTGCAGCTGAGCTCACAGAGGCTCCAAAGACTCCTCTCTGTCCCCCGCGCTGCAGGTGTGAGCCTGGGAGCATTACCCCCAATCCTACTCCACTAAACTTAACCCAAATTAAACATCGCTAATCAAACTAGCTAACACCCTCTATGCTAAGCCCGCAACACAAAGTGGCAAACACTCTCTGGGTACCAATTTCCACGGACAACCAGGCTTAAGTTCCGATAAGTACTGGTGCACTGTACCCCACTTAAGCTAACCCCTCAAGGGTTAAAGCCTTAAGCAGAGCCGAAAAAATCTCAAACCCATGGTATACCCATGGTTCAGATATGATTCCGCCCTAGCAAACCTCCAGGCTAACTCAAGAGTCATATGTGATGAACATGTAACAGACTGTCATTCTCCCATACCGCCACCAAGGGCCAAGACTGATGTGATGGAAAATGTAACAGACTGTCACCCCAAGCCACTCCAAAACTGAAAAGCTTAACTCAAGGATGTGAAAAATGTAACAGACCGTCATTCTCCCATACTGCCACCTGAAACCTCGGCCAAGACTAACAGAAATACTCACTAAGGGGCCAAGAGTGAAAACTCATAAGTCAAGAGTCAGATGTGATGGAAAAATGTAACAGACTGTCATTTCCCCATACCACTAAGGCCAAGAGTGAAAACTCGCTAAGTCAAGAGTCAGATGTGATGAACATGTCACGAAGGCGGATTCAATTTATTCTGGCTCCTAGCTAACCGCCTATCTCCCTCGCCGACGCAAGGTCACAGCGACGGGGTGGCGCCATTAAGGCCCGAGCGGCCAGAAAACATGGGGTGCGATAGGGTGCCGCCAGTCTAACACCAACGCTGCACGATTTGTGGCTTCAAACCAACTGCACCCCGTGCACTTGTGGCTATTACCCCCTCATCATAGTCAGATAGTGAGAGGAAAAACACCGAGGCATAGCTGCCTGATTTCCACACGAGGGCTTAATTGGTCACGCTTAGGGGAGGCGCCACATGTGAATCCCCGACTTCGCGATGGGAAGCACGCTAACCGCGGATTCAGATATGATTCTGGGTTCTAGCTAATCGCCTAGTTCACACGCTAGGGTCACAGCGAGACGGGGTGGCTTAATAAGGCCCGAGAGCCAGAAACATGGGGCGCATGGGGGTGCCGCCAGTCTAACACCAACGCTGCACGACTCCTAGGGTTAAAACCAACTGCACCCCTGTGCACTTTGTGGCTATTACCCCCTATCATAGTCAGGATAGTGAGAGTGAAAACACTGGAGGCATAGCTGCCTGATTTCCACACTCCAGGGCTTACACTAGTCACGCTTAGGGGAGGGCCACATGTGAATCCTAATTCCCCCTCTCGCATGTGGAAGCACGCTAATCAAGCGGATTCAGATATGATTCTGGCTCCTAGCCAAATCGGGCTTCAGCTCAAGGACATAAAGGTCACAGCTAGACGGGGTGGCGCCATTGCTGGCCCGAGCGTCAGAAAAACATGGGTGCATGGGGTGCCGCCAGTCTAACACTAACGCTTGCACGACTTAGGTTAAAACCAACTGCACTCCCTGTGAGTAATTTGTGGCTATTACTCCCTATC
>NW_025962207.1:0-4357 GCF_017589495.1 Alosa alosa | reverse complement strand
TCTAGTTAATGCTATTTTCTTTGGTCTATGTTGGAGTATGATGAGAAATTACTGTCCACCAAGCAGTGCATGACACCCCCACACATTCATGCAACAGAGGAGCTTTCTAAAGGACAGATAGAGGAGCATGTATACAGCCAGAGCTTTTGAGGCATAGCATTGGCATTATTTTCACTGAACAAATATGGTTCCTGTTCTCTCTGTCTTAAATATGAGCATCATTCTTTGTTATTCATTAGAACGAGTTAGCAGATTCGTTATTACACGAGTCTTCAGATGGTGGCAATGCATCTCCGCTTTTGCAAACCGCCAAAAAGAAAAAGCCACCGAAAAAGAAGGGTTCACTGGCCTGTTCTTCTTTAGTTAGTTTTTTTTGACAGTTTGTAAACGGAGTGCATTACCACCACCATCTGCTGGACTTAGGTGTAATGGCAAGTGTACCCTTTAGCCTCGTTTCCACTGGTGGAATAAGGCGAATGGTCTCTCCATTCAAAGCAGTTAGATTATTCACTAGTTATCAACCCATATGGGAGCTGACTCTAAAGCAGGTGTGGCAGTGGTCAGGTGCAGATCCAGTACAGGTGAGGGACATACCTGGGACTAATTCAGACCAGGTGAGGGACAGCTGGGATAATAAGTTTAAAACTAGATAAAATTTATAGCGTACAAAATATGACCGCCAGTCCTGTACATCCGTCTCACAAAAATAAATCACACTTCAATTTGTTCCATATTTTACCCATCCCCACTCTTGAAACTTTTGTGTATGCTTGTTTGGCATGCCTGAGTGTGTGCGTGCGGGCTGCACAGAAAGTAAATTCTACTGGTGCTGAAAAGGTGAATAGATTGTAGAATAGCCAAAGAAGATGTAGAATTGTTATAAAACCTTTAAAATCTCTAAACAATCACAAGTAGGGCAGTTCATCACAGTTCATCCATTGCAACTGGATTGATGAAAGGTCACTTACACCTGTAGGCTACATTGTATTTGGGAAAAGCAAAAGGTATCAGCATAATGTTATTTATTTATTTATTTTTTATGTATTTATAAACAAAAACATCTCTGTCAGTTCCATGCCGCTTTCAACAGCTATCAAAAACAAAGGTCATTTTGGATGGATGGATTTTTTGTGAATGTTTCTTCTTCTACATAAGATTTTAGTCATCTTTAGTTCATGTAATAATTTTATTGTCAATGCACAAATTAAGTAACAGTAGTCTGAAACGCTATTGTTAATGCACAAATTAAGTAACAGTAGCCTAGTCTGAAACGAAATGCTGTTTTACATCTAACCAGTGGTGCAAATAACTGACATGTCCAAATGGGCCTTGATGAAATGCGCCGCTAGACTGTTCATACACATTTTAACGGGCCAAAGTTGAAGAGCTTTTGTCCGCTATTGTTAGTGCAAAATAGGCTGATTCATGTTCCCTTGCATTGTTTAACTGAGGTCCATGGCTAGTCTGGCTTTCATCAGACCAAGCTCAATCTTTAAGAAATCAAAAATAAATAGCGGGCAGATCAGGCTGGGTTCACCCAGCCTAGTCCATAGGCACCGATATTGTTTAATTTTCCGATTGAGATATAGCCTTCACGCCTGGCTATTCTAAATGCAAAATGCATCAGGGAGTTATGACAAAACGGTAACTAACAAACTAGATCCCATTAGAAAGTTGTTAGCTTCCCTAAGCTACAGGTAGGATTATAGGTAGGCCTAATGACAACATAAATTGTCAATAGGCTATGCTGGCTACACAAATAAAATCTCCTTTGAAACCAATGGCTTACTTTACAGTATCAAGCTGGACTTAAACTGTCATATCGCGGGCTTAAAAGTTGTAATAACATTCACGCAGCTCCATGAGTCAAGGAAAGCGCAAATGAAGTAGCCACTTCTAAATGGGACCCACTACACAGTAGCTTAAGGTGTTTTGCTAAAGCAGCCATAATGAAATGAAGGTGTCATTGTTTGATACTTCACACACACGCGTTTTTAATTTCACAGACTACAACTACCAAGCTGTAATCAAAGCACATCGATTCCCTCACACCCTGCACGACTTTAAAACAAAATAAACAGGCGCCTCAGTCTCACGCGATGTATAGGCAAAACTGTATCAGACCGGTGTAACGCTGGTAAATCTTCCATTGCACAGAATGATTTTGTAGCACGTGCAATAAATGACAGTCGAAAAATTATACAAACAGTGCTGCTATACATTTGCTTGGTATAACCGCATTTATAGTTTTCTACAAATGCAATAAATCAAATGCCTCCATCACTCAACCAACGCTAACGGTAACATTACCTAGGTCCTTATTGATATTACAAGATTAACGCATTCTGCAGTAAAAACCAAGCATGTCCGGGATAAACATCCCTCAGATTTATTTCGCTTCAAGAAGAAATGGGAATTACACTTCATGTGAACATCGGCCCTATCCTTATTAGATGTTCGCTAGAAGAAATGTAAATTACAGTCCTTGTATGAAGCTGCCCATTGTTTTTTCCAACCCACTTTTAACTTCCAACAAAATTACGCCTCACTGCAACGATGCGCCATCTAGTGGACAAACGACTAAACGCACAATACTGAAAAATGCAGCCATGATGATGATGATGAATATTTATTTTGGCTTTCTTTAATCCCACTGATTTTCATTTTTTACCGGGGGCAAATCACAAAATGAGTGATTATGAGCCAGGTTGATGTGGGCCCTTGAGACCAACATACCATAAAGATTCACAGAGAACTGTGTCTGCCCTACCTCCTTTCGGGGTCCAGTCCAGCTGGGGGCTGCAGATGAAAACGAAAAATGACGGTTCCATGCTATCCATGGGGTACATGCCCACCAAGTTTTGTGTACCCCGTCTTTTCAGTGTCCCGAATCCTTTGTTGGTGTACGCCACTAAATGTACACATAAATTATTTTATTGTAAGGCCCCCATGAACGAAAGTACACAAAACTTGGCATGTATTCAGAGGGTGTCATAATGATCCTACACTTTTAATTTCGTGCAGTTTTGACCTTGTCAGCCAGAGATATTGAGATGAAAAACACTTAATTTTTTGCTTTTTTAATTTTTAACTAGGTGGCGCTATACATGAAATAAGTGGTAATGGGATGGGCTGACATGCCCCCTTAAGACCAACATACAAAAAAAAAGGTGGACCCCTAGGCCCCACGGTTCTCGAGATATTCACAGAAAACTGTCTCCTCGCCACCTACAGGCCAGTTGGTGTATAGTAATATAAATTAATTTATTGTGTGGCCCCCCATGAACGAAATCCACACAAAACTTGGCGTGCATTCAGAAGGTGTCAAAATGATCCTACACTTCCAATTTGTAGTTTGACGCCATTGACGATTTGAAGGCTTTTTAGAACAAATAAGGACTCAAAAAATATAATACCTAGCTGTGTATTTTCTCTGTCCCCTCCTTTTCAGAGATGCAACATTCAAATTTCTGGGCAAAAATATATCCCTGAAAAGTGGATTTGAGGGGTACAGCGCCATAGGACCTCCATTAATTTGCACTCCGTGAGCTCTCATGGAACCAGAACGGGAACTTCGCAACCAGTTCAGAAACCGAAGTTTCCCCAGAGGGAGCGGTTCCTCCCTTTATTAGACATTCTCTGACAAAAAGCCTAGGTTGGGTATCGCTTCAATTTGAACGACATTCGGATTCCAATTCGGGATTTCTTATTTCATCTCGGGTTCTAACGATTCTCTACCTGGATTTTTTAAAGGCAGGGTCAAAAAAAGTTTAGGATATTTTAAATGAGCTATAGCTAACCAACGGGTCTTCTTCTCAGGGTATCTGCACATTTTCCATGGAAATTTGAAGACTTTTAAGATCTTTTCAAGACATCTAAATGAAAATTAAGATTCATACCACGCACAAAAAAAGATATATATGTTATATATATATTTTTTCCTACTAATTTTAACCCCACCCATTTTGGATGTCTACAGAAGCCAATTTAACATATTTTCATTAAAGAAAAGAAATTGTGTGTGAATTACCTTCACAGCTATAAATGCCCACCTACGGTCTTTGAAGCTGACCGTTGACAGCTAAAAGACATGTGCACTGGACTGGATTCCCTTCAATATTTTTTCAAAGTTAGACTAAGCTATTTAGATATCTTTTAATAAGCTCACTTTATATAATTCTACTATGTGCACCTATTGTCCAATATGCAGCACAGCAATTAAAGTTAATCCACTACTTTACATTTTGTATACCAGTTGTATCTAAACCAACCAAAGCTTGACTGAAACATTGTAAAACCATTGGACTTGTCTTGAATTAATTAAGAGACAGGTCCCTCCTCAAGATGATCCTGCTGA
>NW_025962206.1:0-4370 GCF_017589495.1 Alosa alosa | reverse complement strand
GATCATGCATTTCAAATGTCTAGACGGAATTAAAAATAATTTGGATAATATCTGACATATTTTGAAATTTGTCAAAATCTGTCTTTTTTCCTGACCCCCTGACCTTATGTGAAAAAACTAAGAAAATCTGAAAAGTCCAAAAAAATCAGACCAATTTTTTTTTCACTTTTTTTGCCATAGATCATGCATTTCAAATGTCTAGACGGAATTAAAAATAATTTGACAATATCTGACATATTTTGAAATTTGTCAAAATCTGTCTTTTTTCCTGACCCCGACCTTATGTGAAAACTAAGAAAATCTGAAAAGTCCGAAAATCAGACCAATTTTTTTTTCACTTTTTTTGCCATAGATCATGCATTTCAAATGTCTAGACGGAATTAAAAAATAATTTGACAATATCTGACATATTTTGAAATTTGTCAAAATCTGTCTTTTTTTCCTGACCCCGACCTTATGTGAAAACTAAGAAAATCTGAAAAGTCCTAAAAAAATCAGACCAATTTTTTTTCACTTTTTGCCATAGATCATGCATTTCAAATGTCTAGACGGAATTAAAAAAATAATTTGGACAATATCTGACATATTTTGAAATTTGTCAAAATCTGTCTTTTTTCCTGACCCCGACCTTATGTGAAAACTAAGAAAATCTGAAAAGTCCGAAAAAAATCAGACCAATTTTTTTTCACTTTTTTGCCATAGATCATGCATTTCAAATGTCTAGACGTGAATTAAAAATAATTTGACAATATCTGACATATTTTGAAATTTGTCAAAATCTGTCTTTTTTTTTCCTGACCCCGACCTTTATGTGAAAACTAAGAAAATCTGAAAAGTCCTAAAAAATCAGACCAATTTTTTTTTTCACTTTTTTTGCCATAGATCATGCATTTCAAATGTCTAGACGTGAATTAAAAAATAATTTGACAATATCTGACATATTTTGAAATTTGTCAAAATCTGTCTTTTTTTTCCTGACCCCGACCTTATGTGAAAAACTAAGAAAATCTGAAAAGTCCTAAAAAAATCAGACCAATTTTTTTTCACTTTTTGCCATAGATCATGCATTTCAAATGTCTAGACGGAATTAAAAAATAATTTGACAATATCTGACATATTTTGAAATTTGTCAAAATCTGTCTTTTTTTCCTGACCCCGACCTTATGTGAAAACTAAGAAAATCTGAAAAGTCCTAAAAAAATCAGACCAATTTTTTTTTTCACTTTTTTGCCATAGATCATGCATTTCAAATGTCTAGACGGAATTAAAAAATAATTTGGACAATATCTGACATATTTTGAAATTTGTCAAAATCTGTCTTTTTTTCCTGACCCCGACCTTATGTGAAAAACTAAGAAAATCTGAAAAGTCCTAAAAAAAATCAGACCAATTTTTTTTTCACTTTTTTTTGCCATAGATCATGCATTTCAAATGTCTAGACGGAATTAAAAAAATAATTTGGACAATATCTGACATATTTTGAAATTTGTCAAAATCTGTCTTTTTTTTCCTGACCCCGACCTTATGTGAAAACTAAGAAAATCTGAAAAGTCCGAAAAAAATAAGACCAATTTTTTTTTCACTTTTTTTGCCATAGATCATGCATTTCAAATGTCTAGACGTGAATTAAAAAAATAATTTGGACAATATCTGACATATTTTGAAATTTGTCAAAATCTGTCTTTTTTCCTGACCCCGACCTTATGTGAAAACTAAGAAAATCTGAAAAGTCCGAAAAAATCAGACCAATTTTTTTTTCACTTTTTTGCCATAGATCATGCATTTCAAAATGTCTAGACGGAATTAAAAAAATAATTTGACAATATCTGACATATTTTGAAATTTGTCAAAATCTGTCTTTTTCCTGACCCCGACCTTATGTGAAAAACTAAGAAAATCTGAAAAGTCCGAAAAAATCAGACCAATTTTTTTTTCACTTTTTTTGCCATAGATCATGCATTTCAAATGTCTAGACGGAATTAAAAAAAATAATTTGACAATATCTGACATATTTTGAAATTTGTCAAAATCTGTCTTTTTTCCTGACCCCGACCTTATGTGAAAACTAAGAAAATCTGAAAAGTCCTAAAAAATCAGACCAATTTTTTTTTTTCACTTTTTTGCCATAGATCATGCATTTCAAATGTCTAGACGTGAATTAAAAAATAATTTGGACAATATCTGACATATTTTGAAATTTGTCAAAATCTGTCTTTTTTTCCTGACCCCGACCTTATGTGAAAACTAAGAAAATCTGAAAAGTCCTAAAAAAATCAGACCAATTTTTTTTTTCACTTTTTTGCCATAGATCATGCATTTCAAAATGTCTAGACGGAATTAAAAAATAATTTGACAATATCTGACATATTTTGAAATTTGTCAAAATCTGTCTTTTTTTTCCTGACCCCGACCTTATGTGAAAACTAAGAAAATCTGAAAAGTCCTAAAAAATCAGACTCATTTTTTTTTTCACTTTTTTTTGCCATAGATCATGCATTTCAAATGTCTAGACGGAATTAAAAAATAATTTGGACAATATCTGACATATTTTGAAATTTGTCAAAATCTGTCTTTTTTCCTGACCCCGACCTTATGTGAAAACTAAGAAAATCTGAAAAGTCCGAAAAAAAATCAGACCAATTTTTTTTTCAACTTTTTTGCCATAGATCATGCATTTCAAATGTCTAGACGGAATTAAAAAATAATTTGGACAATATCTGACATATTTTGAAATTTGTCAAAATCTGTCTTTTTTTCCTGACCCCGACCTTATGTGAAAACTAAGAAAATCTGAAAAGTCCTAAAAAATCAGACCAATTTTTTTTCACTTTTTTTGCCATAGATCATGCATTTCAAATGTCTAGACGGAATTAAAAATAATTTGGACAATATCTGACATATTTTGAAATTTGTCAAAATCTCTGTCTTTTTTCCTGACCCCGACCTTATGTGAAAACTAAGAAAATCTGAAAAGTCCGAAAAAATCAGACCAATTTTTTTTCACTTTTTTGCCATAGATCATGCATTTCAAATGTCTAGACGGAATTAAAAAAAATTTGGACAATATCTGACATATTTTGAAATTTGTCAAAATCTGTCTTTTTCCTGACCCGACCTTTATGTGAAAAACTAAGAAAATCTGAAAAGTCCTAAAAAAATCAGACCAATTTTTTTTTCACTTTTTTTTTTGCCATAGATCATGCATTTCAAATGTCTAGACGCGGAATTAAAAAAATAATTTGGACAATATCTGACATATTTTGAAATTTGTCAAAATCTGTCTTTTTCCCTGACCCCGACCTTATGTGAAAAACTAAGAAAATCTGAAAAGTCCTAAAAAAATCAGACCAATTTTTTTTCAATTTTTGCCATAGATCATGCATTTCAAATGTCTAGACGGAATTAAAAAATAATTTGGACAATATCTGACATATTTTGAAATTTGTCAAAATCTGTCTTTTTCCTGACCCTCGACCTTATGTGAAAACTAAGAAAATCTGAAAAGTCCTAAAAAATCAGACCAATTTTTTTTTCACTTTTTTTTGCCATAGATCATGCATTTCAAATGTCTAGACGTGAATTAAAAAATAATTTGGACAATATCTGACATATTTTGAAATTTGTCAAAAAATCTGTCTTTTTTTCTGACCCCGACCTTATGTGAAAACTAAGAAAAATCTGAAAAGTCCGAAAAAAATCAGACCAATTTTTTTTTCACTTTTTTTGCCATAGATCATGCATTTCAAATGTCTAGACGGAATTAAAAAATAATTTGGACAATATCTGACATATTTTGAAATTTGTCAAAAATCTGTCTTTTTTCCTGACCCCGACCTTATGTGAAAACTAAGAAAAATCTGAAAAGTCCTAAAAAATCAGACCAATTTTTTTTTCACTTTTTTTTTGCCATAGATCATGCATTTCAAATGTCTAGACGGAATTAAAAAAATAATTTTGACAATATCTGACATATTTTGAAATTTGTCAAAATCTGTCTTTTTTCCTGACCCCTCGACCTTATGTGAAAACTAAGAAAATCTGAAAAGTCCTGAAAAAATCAGACCAATTTTTTTTTCACTTTTTTTTGCCATAGATCATGCATTTCAAATGTCTAGACGAAATTAAAAAATAATTTGGACAATATCTGACATATTTTGAAATTTGTCAAAATCTGTCTTTTTCCTGACCCCGACCTTATGTGAAAAACTAAGAAAATCTGAAAAGTCCCAAAAAAATCAGACCAATTTGTTTTTCACTTTTTTTTGCCATAGATCATGCATTTCAAAATGTCTAGACGGAATTAAAAAAATAATTTGGACAATATCTGACATATTTTGAAATTTGTCAAAATCTGTCTTTTTTTTCCTGAC
>NW_025962205.1:0-4440 GCF_017589495.1 Alosa alosa | reverse complement strand
ATATGTCAGATATTGTCCAAATTATTTTTAATTCACGCCTAGACATTTGAAATGCATGATCTATGGCAAAAAAAGTGAAAAAAAATTGTCTGATTTTTTTTTCGACTTTTCAGATTTTCTTAGTTTTCACATAAGGTCCGGGTCAGGAAAAAGACAGATTTTGACAAATTTCAAAATATGTCAGATATTGTCCAAATTATTTTTAATTCACGCCTAGACATTTGAAATGCATGATCTATGGCAAAAAAGTGAAAAAAAAATTGTCTGATTTTTTTTCGACTTTTCAGATTTTCTTAGTTTTCACATAAGGTCCGGGTCAGGAAAAAGACAGATTTTGACAAATTTCAAAATATGTCAGATATTGTCCAAATTATTTTTTAATTCACGCCTAGACATTTGAAATGCATGATCTATGGCAAAAAGTGAAAAAAAAAAAAATTGTCTGATTTTTTTTTTCGACTTTTCAGATTTTCTTAGTTTTCACATAAGGTCCGGGTCAGGAAAAGACAGATTTTGACAAATTTCAAAATATGTCAGATATTGTCCAAATTATTTTTAATTCACGCCTAGACATTTGAAATGCATGATCTATGGCAAAAAAAGTGAAAAAAAAAATTGTCTGATTTTTTTCGACTTTTTCAGATTTTCTTAGTTTTCACATAAGGTCCGGGGTCAGGAAAAAGACAGATTTTGACAAATTTCAAAATATATGTCAGATATTGTCCAAATTATTTTTAATTCACGCCTAGACATTTGAAATGCATGATCTATGGCAAAAAAAGTGAAAAAAAAAAAAATTGTCTGATTTTTTTTTCGACTTTTCAGATTTTCTTAGTTTTCACATAAGGTCCGGGGTCAGAAAAGACAGATTTTGACAAATTTCAAAATATGTCAGATATTGTCCAAATTATTTTTTTTAATTCACGCCTAGACATTTGAAATGCATGATCTATGGCAAAAAGTGAAAAAAAAAAATTGTCTGATTTTTTTTCGACTTTTCAGATTTTCTTAGTTTTCACATAAGGTCCGGGTCAGGAAAAAAAGACAGATTTTGACAAATTTCAAAATATGTCAGATATTGTCCAAATTATTTTTAATTCACGCCTAGACATTTGAAATGCATGATCTATGGCAAAAAAGTGAAAAAAAAAATTGTCTGATTTTTTTCGGACTTTTCAGATTTTCTTAGTTTTCACATAAGGTCCGGGTCAGGAAAAAGACAGATTTTGACAAATTTCAAAATATGTCAGATATTGTCCAAATTATTTTTAATTCACGCCTAGACATTTGAAATGCATGATCTATGGCAAAAAAAAGTGAAAAAAAAATTGTCTGATTTTTTTCGACTTTTCAGATTTTCTTAGTTTTCACATAAGGTCCGGGTCAGGAAAGACAGATTTTGACAAATTTCAAAATATGTCAGATATTGTCCAAATTATTTTTAATTCACGCCTAGACATTTGAAATGCATGATCTATGGCAAAAAAAGTGAAAAAAAATTGTCTGATTTTTTTTTCGACTTTTCAGATTTTCTTAGTTTTCACATAAGGTCCGGGTCAGGAAAAAGACAGATTTTGACAAATTTCAAAATATGTCAGATATTGTCCAAATTATTTTTAATTCACGCCTAGACATTTGAAATGCATGATCTATGGCAAAAAAAAAAAAAAAAAAAAAATTGTCTGATTTTTTTTCGACTTTTCAGATTTTCTTAGTTTTCACATAAGGTCCGGGTCAGGAAAAAGACAGATTTTGACAAATTTCAAAATATGTCAGATATTGTCCAAATTATTTTTAATTCACGCCTAGACATTTGAAATGCATGATCTATGGCAAAAAGTGAAAAAAAAAAATTGTCTGATTTTTTTTTCGACTTTTCAGATTTTCTTAGTTTTCACATAAGGTCCGGGTCAGGAAAAAAGACAGATTTTGACAAATTTCAAAATATGTCAGATATTGTCCAAATTATTTTTAATTCACGCCTAGACATTTGAAATGCATGATCTATGGCAAAAAAGTGAAAAAAATTGTCTGATTTTTTTTCGACTTTTCAGATTTTCTTAGTTTTCACATAAGGTCCGGGGTCAGGAAAAAGACAGATTTTGACAAATTTCAAAATATGTCAGATATTGTCCAAATTATTTTTAATTCACGCCTAGACATTTGAAATGCATGATCTATGGCAAAAAGTGAAAAAAAAAAATTGTCTGATTTTTTTTCGGACTTTTCAGATTTTCTTAGTTTTCACATAAGGTCCGGGGTCAGGAAAAAAGACAGATTTTGACAAATTTCAAAATATGTCAGATATTGTCCAAATTATTTTTAATTCACGCCTAGACATTTGAAATGCATGATCTATGGCAAAAAAAGTGAAAAAAAAAATTGTCTGATTTTTTCGACTTTTCAGATTTTCTTAGTTTTCACATAAGGTCCGGGTCAGGAAAAAAGACAGATTTTGACAAATTTCAAAATATGTCAGATATTGTCCAAATTATTTTTAATTCACGCCTAGACATTTGAAATGCATGATCTATGGCAAAAAGTGAAAAAAAATGTCTGATTTTTTTCGACTTTTCAGATTTTCTTAGTTTTCACATAAGGTCCGGGGTCAGGAAAAAAGACAGATTTTGACAAATTTCAAAATATGTCAGATATTGTCCAAATTATTTTTTAATTCACGTCTAGACATTTGAAATGCATGATCTATGGCAAAAAAAAGTGAAAAAAAATTGTCTGATTTTTTTCGGACTTTTCAGATTTTCTTAGTTTTCACATAAGGTCCGGGGTCAGGAAAAAAGACAGATTTTGACAAATTTCAAAATATGTCAGATATTGTCCAAATTATTTTTAATTCACGCCTAGACATTTGAAATGCATGATCTATGGCAAAAAAGTGAAAAAAAAAAATTGTCTGATTTTTTTTCGACTTTTCAGATTTTTTAGTTTTCACATAAGGTCCGGGTCAGGAAAAAGACAGATTTTGACAAATTTCAAAATATGTCAGATATTGTCCAAATTATTTTTAATTCACGCCTAGACATTTGAAATGCATGATCTATGGCAAAAAAGTGAAAAAAAATTGTCTGATTTTTTTTCGACTTTTCAGATTTTCTTAGTTTTCACATAAGGTCCGGGTCAGGAAAAAAAAGACAGATTTTGACAAATTTCAAAATATGTCAGATATTGTCCAAATTATTTTTTAATTCACGCCTAGACATTTGAAATGCATGATCTATGGCAAAAAAGTGAAAAAAAAATTGTCTGATTTTTTTTCGACTTTTCAGATTTTCTTAGTTTTCACATAAGGTCCGGGTCAGGAAAAAGACAGATTTTGACAAATTTCAAAATATGTCAGATATTGTCCAAATTATTTTTAATTCACGCCTAGACATTTGAAATGCATGATCTATGGCAAAAAAGTGAAAAAAAAAAAAAAATTGTCTGATTTTTTTTCGACTTTTCAGATTTTCTTAGTTTTCACATAAGGTCCGGGTCAGGAAAAGACAGATTTTGACAAATTTCAAAATATGTCAGATATTGTCCAAATTATTTTTAATTCACGCCTAGACATTTGAAATGCATGATCTATGGCAAAAAAAAGTGAAAAAAAAAAATGTCTGATTTTTTTTTCGACTTTTCAGATTTTCTTAGTTTTCACATAAGGTCCGGGTCAGGAAAAAAGACAGATTTTGACAAATTTCAAAATATGTCAGATATTGTCCAAATTATTTTTAATTCACGCCTAGACATTTGAAATGCATGATCTATGGCAAAAAAAGTGAAAAAAAAAAATTGTCTGATTTTTTTTCGACTTTTCAGATTTTCTTAGTTTTCACATAAGGTCCGGGTCAGGAAAAAGACAGATTTTGACAAATTTCAAAATATGTCAGATATTGTCCAAATTATTTTTAATTCACGCCTAGACATTTGAAATGCATGATCTATGGCAAAAAAAGTGAAAAAAAAATTGTCTGATTTTTTTTCGACTTTTCAGATTTTCTTAGTTTTCACATAAGGTCCGGGGTCAGGAAAAAGACAGATTTTGACAAATTTCAAAATATGTCAGATATTGTCCAAATTATTTTTAATTCACGCCTAGACATTTGAAATGCATGATCTATGGCAAAAAAGTGAAAAAAAAATTGTCTGATTTTTTCGGACTTTTCAGATTTTCTTAGTTTTCACATAAGGTCCGGGTCAGGAAAAAAAACAGATTTTGACAAATTTCAAAATATGTCAGATATTGTCCAAATTATTTTTAATTCACGCCTAGACATTTGAAATGCATGATCTATGGCAAAAAAAAAAAAAAAAAATTGTCTGATTTTTTTTCGACTTTTCAGATTTTCTTAGTTTTCACATAAGGTCCGGGTCAGGAAAAAGACAGATTTTGACAAATTTCAAAATATGTCAGATATTGTCCAAATTATTTTTAATTCA
>NW_025962204.1:0-4441 GCF_017589495.1 Alosa alosa | reverse complement strand
TTTTTTCACTTTTTTTGCCATAGATCATGCATTTCAAATGTTCAGACGGAATTAAAAAAAATAATTTGATAATATCTGGACATATTTTGAAATTTGTCAAAAATTGTCTTTTTTCCTGACCCCCGACCTTATGTGAAAAACTAAGAAAATCTGAAAGTCCTAAAAAATCAGACACTTTTTTTTTTCACTTTTTTAACATAGATAATGAATTTCACATGTCTAGGACGGAATAAAAAATAATTTGACAATATCTGACATATTTTGAAATTTGTCAAAATCTGTCTTTTTCCTGACCCCGACCTTATGTGAAAACTAAGAAAATCTGAAAAGTCCTAAAAATCAGACAATTTTTTTTTCACTTTTTGCCATAGATCATGCATTTCAAATGTCTAGACGAATTAAAAAATAATTTGGACAATATCTGACATATTTTGAAATTTGTCAAAATCTGTCTTTTTTTCCTGACCCCGACCTTTATGTGAAAACTAAGAAAATCTGAAAAGTCCTAAAAAAATCAGACAATTTTTTTTCACTTTTTTTAACATAGATCATGAATTTCAAATGTCTAGACGTGAATTAAAAAAAATAATTTGACAATATCTGACATATTTTGAAATTTGTCAAAATCTGTCTTTTTCCTGACCCCGACCTTATGTGAAAACTAAGAAAATCTGAAAAGTCCGAAAAAAATCAGACAATTTTTTTTTTTTCACTTTTTGCCATAGATCATGCATTTCAAATGTCTAGACGGAATTAAAAAATAATTTGACAATATCCACATATTTTGAAATTTGTCAAAAATCTGTCTTTTTTCCTGACCCCGACCTTATGTGAAAACTAAGAAAATCTGAAAAGTCCGAAAAATCAGACAATTTTTTTTCACTTTTTGCCATAGATCATGCATTTCAAATGTCTAGACGTGAATTAAAAAATAATTTGGGACAATATCTGACATATTTTGAAATTTGTCAAAATCTGTCTTTTTTCCTGACCCCGACCTTATGTGAAACTAAGAAAATCTGAAAAGTCCAAAAAATCAGACAATTTTTTTTTCACTTTTTTTGCCATAGATCATGCATTTCAAATGTCTAGACGTGAATTAAAAATAATTTGGACAATATCTGACATATTTTGAAATTTGTCAAAATCTGTCTTTTTCCTGACCCCGACCTTATGTGAAAATAAGAAAATCTGAAAAGTCCTAAAAATCAGACAATTTTTTTTCACTTTTTTGCCATAGATCATGCATTTCAAATGTCTAGACGGAATTAAAAAAATAATTTGACAATATCTGACATATTTTGAAATTTGTCAAAATCTGTCTTTTTTCCTGACCCGACCTTATGTGAAAACTAAGAAAATCTGAAAAGTCCTAAAAAAATCAGACAATTTTTTTTTTCACTTTTTGCCATAGATCATGCATTTCAAATGTCTAGACGTGAATTAAAAAAATTAATTTGGACAATATCTGACATATTTTGAAATTTGTCAAAATCTGTCTTTTTTCCTGACCCCGACCTTATGTGAAAACTAAGAAAATCTGAAAAGTCCTAAAAAAATCAGACAATTTTTTTTTTCACTTTTTGCCATAGATCATGCATTTCAAATGTCTAGACGAATTAAAAATAATTTGACATCTGACATATTTTGAAATTTGTCAAAATCTGTCTTTTTTCCTGACCCCGACCTTATGTGAAAACTAAGAAAATCTGAAAAGTCCGAAAAAATCAGACAATTTTTTTTTCAACTTTTTGCCATAGATCATGCATTTCAAATGTCTAGACGGAATTAAAAAAATAATTTGATTAATATCTGACATATTTTGAAATCTGTCAAAATCTGTCTTTTTCCTGACCCCGACCTTATGTGAAAACTAAGAAAATCTGAAAAGTCCGAAAAAATCAGACAATTTTTTTTTTCACTTTTTTGCCATAGATCATGCATTTCAAAATGTCTAGACGGAATTAAAAAATAATTTGGACAATATCTGACATATTTTGAAATTTGTCAAAATCTGTCTTTTTTTTCCTGACCCCGACCTTTATGTGAAAACTAAGAAAATCTGAAAAGTCCTAAAAAATCAGACCATTTTTTTTTCAATTTTTTTGCCATAGATCATGCATTTCAAATGTCTAGACGGAATTAAAAAATAATTTGGATCATCTGACATATTTTGAAATTTGTCACATGTCTTTTTCCTGACCCCGACCTTCTGTGAAAAAAGAAAATCTGAAAAGTCCCAAAAAATCAGACAATTTTTTTTTTTTTTTTTGCCATAGATCATGCATTTCAAATGTCTAGATCGTGAATTAAAAAAAATAATTTGACAATATCTGACATATTTTGAAATTTGTCAAAATCTGTCTTTTTTTTCCTGACCCCGACCTTATGTGAAAAACTAAGAAAATCTGAAAAGTCCGAAAAATCAGACAATTTTTTTTTTCTTTTTTGCCATAGATCATGCATTTCAAATGTCTAGACGTGAATTAAAAATAATTTGACAATATCTGACATATTTTGAAATTTGTCAAAATCTGTCTTTTTTCCTGACCCTGGACCTTATGTGAAAACTAAGAAAATCTGAAAAGTCCGAAAAAAATCAGACAATTTTTTTTTTCACTTTTTTTGCCATAGATCATGCATTTCACATGTCTAGACGGAATTAAAAAAAATAATTTGGATAATATCTGACATATTTTGAAATTTGTCAAAATCTGTCTTTTTCCTGACCCCGACCTTATGTGAAAATCCAAGAAAATCTGAAAAGTCCGGAAAAATCAGACAATTTTTTTTTTTTCTTTTTTTGCCATAGATCATGCATTTCAAATGTCTAGACGTGAATTAAAAAAATAATTTGGATAATATCTGACATATTTTGAAATTTGTCAAAAATCTGTCTTTTTTCCTGACCCCGACCTTATGTGAAAACTAAGAAAATCTGAAAAGTCCTAAAAATCAGACAATTTTTTTTTTTTTTTTTTTTGCCATAGATCATGCATTTCAAATGTCTAGACGTGAATTAAAAATAATTTGGATTAATATCTGACATATTTTGAAATTTGTCAAAATCTGTCTTTTTTTCCTGACCCCGACCTTATGTGAAAACTAAGAAAATCTGAAAAGTCCTAAAAAATCAGACAATTTTTTTTTCACTTTTTTTGCCATAGATCATGCATTTCAAATGTCTAGACGTGAATTAAAAATAATTTGAAATATCTGACATATTTTGAAATTTGTCAAAATCTGTCTTTTTTTTCCTGACCCCGACCTTATGTGAAAACTAAGAAAATCTGAAAGTCCGAAAAAAAATCAGACAATTTTTTTTTCACTTTTTGCCATAGATCATGCATTTCAAAATGTCTAGACGTGAATTAAAAAAATAATTTGATTAATATCTGACATATTTTGAAATTTGTCAAAATCTGTCTTTTTCCTGACCCCGACCTTATGTGAAAACTAAGAAAATCTGAAAAGTCCTAAAAAAATCAGACAATTTTTTTTTTCACTTTTTGCCATAGATCATGCATTTCAAATGTCTAGACGTGAATTAAAAAAAATAATTTGGACAATATCTGACATATTTTGAAATTTGTCAAAATCTGTCTTTTTCCCTGACCCCGACCTTATGTGAAAAACTAAGAAAAATCTGAAAAGTCCGAAAAATCAGACAATTTTTTTTTTCACTTTTTTTTTGCCATAGATCATGCATTTCAAATGTCTAGACGGAATTAAAAAAAATAATTTGACAATATCTGACATATTTTGAAATTTGTCAAAATCTGTCTTTTTCCTGACCCCGACCTTATGTGAAAACTAAGAAAATCTGAAAAGTCCGAAAAAATCAGACAATTTTTTTTCACTTTTTGCCATAGATCATGCATTTCAAATGTCTAGACGTGAATTAAAAATAATTTGATTAATATCTGACATATTTTGAAATTTGTCAAAAATCTGTCTTTTTTCATGACCCCGACCTTATGTGAAAAACTAAGAAAATCTGAAAAGTCCTAAAAATCAGACAATTTTTTTTTTCACTTTTTTTGCCATAGATCATGCATTTCAAATGTCTAGACGGAATTAAAAAATAATTTGACAATATCTGACATATTTTGAAATTTGTCAAAATCTGTCTTTTTTTCCCGACCCCGACCTTATGTGAAAATCTAAGAAAATCTGAAAAGTCCTAAAAATCAGACAATTTTTTTCACTTTTTTTTTTTTGCCATAGATCATGCATTTCAAATGTCTAGACGTGAATTAAAAAATAATTTGGACAATATCTGACATTTTTGAAATTTGTCAAAATCTGTCTTTTTTTCCTGACCCCGGACCTTATGTGAAAATCCAAGAAAATCTGAAAAGTCCTAAAAATCAGACAATTTTTTTTCACTTTTTGCCATAGATCATGCATTTCAAATGTCTAGGACGGAATTAAAAATAAT
>NW_025962203.1:0-4579 GCF_017589495.1 Alosa alosa | reverse complement strand
CCCCTGGTTTCAGTGCATCGGATCTCGATTGGTTTCTCAGACATAGCTACGGGATGAAGGCACACCACCTCCAGCTGAATTTCAAAGACTGAACCGTTGGTCATCCCAGCTAAACCTACCATACACCAATGACATCAACATCAAATTTGACTCTGTCTGTTTCAATCAACCAGGACTGTAAGAAATCTAGGAGTTGTTCTTGGACAACCAACTAAACTTCTCGGATCATGTTGCCTCAGTCGCCTGCATGCCGCTTTTTGCACTCTACAACATAATGAAAATCAGGACTTACTTGACTCAAGATGCTACCCAACTTGGTTCAGGCAATAGTCATCTCACGACTGACTACTGCAATGCCCTCCTGACAGGTCTCCCAGCCCGCGAAAGTGAAACCACTTCAGATGATCCAGAACGCTAAGGCGCGCTGGTCTACAACCAACCCAAAAGGGCACATGTTACCCCGCTGCTCATCCAGCTACACTGGCTACCATGGCGTCCCTCATCAAATTCAAGTCTCTAACGCTTGCCTACCAAAGTAGTTCCGTTCTGTTCCCACCTACTTGAATGCCCCTCATACAGACTTACACTACCTCCAGACTGGCAAGGCCCTCTGATCTAATCCAGACGCCTAGCTCTACCACCGCACGCCAAGCCAATCCAAACTTTTCTCATCTGTTGTTCCTCGTTGGTGGAACACACTGCCAGTTCCTACAAGGGCAGGGGACATCCTTTTCCACTTTCAAAAACTCCTGAAGACCCAGCTCTTTAGAGAACACTCTACTCATAGCAACACTTACAACAAGTCTTACTGATCCTAGCACTCACCAGCCGCTTTTTAAACTGACAAGTAACTGTTAAAAACAGCACTCACCGACGACTTATTCTTACTGTACTCTAATGTTTTTTTAAACTGTCCTAAAATTGTGAGAATTGTTCTAAAACCATTGTTTACTATGTTGTTAGTCGCTTTGTTAAAAAGGCCAGCCAAATGTAATGTAATGTAAATGTAATGTAAAACATCTCATGTCCTGGAACAACTACAAGCACGTAAAAAACAGCCATCTTTAAGTCTGTAGACTGTGGGTATTCTATTGAAAAAGTGGAGGGGGTTATTACAACCAGCCCTGCTCCAGGGCTCACTCAGATGGTTGCTCAGTTGCCTTGGGCTACAAAATTGTTACAAGTGGCCACCATATTTGATGGTCATATAGGTTTAGTCAGATTTTTTTTTTTTTTTTTTTTTTTTCGATGCCCAAATTTCCGGCCAATGATTCCCGACACTGAAAGACCGGGTACACGAAACTTGGTGGGCATGTAACCCCACATGGATAGCATGGAACCATCGTTTTTCGTTTTGATCTGTAGCCCCCGCTGAATTGGACCCCCAAAAGGAGGGTAGGGCAGACACAGTTTTCTGTGAATATCTCAAAACCGTAGGGTTTAGGAGGACCATTTTTTTTGTATGTTGATCTCAAGGGGCCATGTCAACCCATTCCATAACCACTCATTTCATGTATAGCCCACCTAGTTAAACACAAAAAAGTAAAATGAGGTGGTGTAATTGAAGGTATCTGTGACCTAACATAGTCAAACTGCACGAAATTGAAGTGTAGGATCATTATGACACCCTCTGTATGCACGCCAAGTTTTGTGGAATTCCGTTCATGGGGGCCACACAATAAATTAATTTATGTTACTATACACCAACTGGCCTGTAGGTGGCCGGAGACAGTTTTCTGTGAATATCTCGAGAACCGTAGGGCCTAGGAGGTCCACCTTTTTGTATGTATGTTGGTCTTAAGGGGCATGTCAACCCATCCCATTACCACTTATTTCATGTATAGCGCCACCTAGTTAAAAATTAAAAAGCAAAAATTAGGTGTTTTCATCACAATATCTCTGGCTGACAAGGTCAAAACTGCACGAAATTAAAAGTGTAGGATCATTATGACACCCTCCGAATGCATGCCAAGTTTTGTGTACTTTCGGTCATGGGGGCCTTACAATAAAATAATTTATGTGTACATTTAGTGACGTACACCAACAAGGATTCCCGACACTGAAAGACCGGGGTACACAAAACTTGGTGGGCATGTACCCCCACATGGATAGCATGGAACCGCCATTTTTCGCTTTGATCTGCAGCCCCCGCTGGACTGGACCCCCGAAAGGAGGGTAGGGCAGACACAGTTCTCTTTATGGTATGTTGGTCTCAAGGGCCCACATCAACCTGGCTCATAATCACTCATTTGTGATTTGCACCCCCGGTAAAAAATGAAAATGCAATATTATTCTGCTTTAATCGCCTTCTATCTTCAGTTAAGATGTTCAGAACTGCACCAAATTTTATGTGTATGATTGACCTGGCATTCTCTGGGGGTCTGGGGGTATGCCAAGTTTCTCAGAATTTCATCCATGGGGGTCTAAAAAATTAGGTTATGTGTACATTTAGTGACTGTACACTCATTGGCCTGTAAATGGCGGTGCACACATATAAACATGCACACACACAGGCACCCACATACTATCGGGTATTAGAACGGCCGATACATAATTACAAATTCAGTAGGATCAAAAAAGAAAGCCAAAATAAATATTCATCATCATCATCATGGCTGCATTTTCAGTATTGGCGATAAGTAGTCGCTTGTCCACTAGATGGCGATCGCTGCAGTGAGACGTAATTTTGTTGGAAGTTAAAAGTGGGTTGGAAAAACAATGGACGCTTCCTACAAGGACTGTAATTTACCGCAGCTTAACATCTAATAAGGACAGGACGATGTTCACATGAAGTGTAATTCCCATTTCTTCTTGAAGCCGAAATAAATCTGAGGATGTTTATCGGACATGCTTGGTTTTTTACTGCAGGTAATGCTAATCTTGTAATATCAATAAGGACCTAGGTAATGTTACCGCAGCTTGGTTGAGTGATGGAGGCCCATTTGATTGATTGCATTTGTAGAAAACTATAAATGCGGTTATACCAAGCAAATTGATAGCAGCACTGTTTGTATCTTTCGACTGTCATTTATTGCACGCTACAAAAATCATTCTGTGCAATGGAAGATTTACCAACGCTACAACCGGGTCTGATACAGTTTTGCCTATATACATGGAGACTGAGACGCCTGTTTATTTTGTTTTAAGTGCTGCAGGGTGTGAGAGGGGAATCGATGTGCTTTGATTCCAGCTTGGTAGTTGTAGTCTGTGAAATTAAAAAGCACGCGGTGTGTGAAGTATCCAAACAATGACACCTTCATTTCATTATGGCTGCTTTAGCAACACACCTTAAGCTACTGTGTAGTGGGTCCCATTTAGAAGTGGCTACTTCATTCGCTTTCCTTTGACTCATGGAGCTGCGCGAATGTTATTACAACTTTTCGCCAATGATATGGCAGTTTAAGTCCGCTTTGATACTGTAAGTCGAAAGCATTGGTTTCCAAAGGAGATTTTATTTGTGTCGCCAGCATAGCCTATTGACAATTTATGTTGTAAATAGGCCTACCTTATAATCCTACCTGTAGCTTAGGGAAGCTAACAGCTTTCTATTAGGATCTAGTTTGTTAGTTACAGTTTTGTCATAACTCCCTGATGCATTTTTGCATTTAGAATAGCCAGAGCTGTATATCTCAATCTGAAAATTAAACAATATCGGTGCCTATGGACTAGGCTGGGTGAACCCAGCCTGATCTGCCCGCCATTTATTTTTTGATTTCTTAAAAGATTGAGCTTGGTCTGATGAAAGCCAGACTAGCCATGGACCTCAGTTACACAATGCAAGGGAACATGAATCAGCCTATATTTGCACTAACAATAACGGACAAAAGCTCTTCAACTTTGGCCCGCTAAAATGTGTATGAACAGTCTAGCTTAATGATTTCATCAAGGCCCATTTGGACATGTCAGTTATTTGCACCACTGGTTAGATGTAAAACAGCATTTCGCTTCAGACTACTGTTACTTAATTTGTGCATTAACAATAACGCTTTCAGACTACTGTTACTTAATTTGTGCATTGACAATAAAGTATTACATGAACTAAAGATGACTAAAATCTTATGTAGAAGAAGAAACATTCACAAAAAAAAATCCATCCATCCAAAAATGACCTTTGTTTTTGATAGCTGTTGAAAACGGCATGGAACTGACAGAGATGTTTTGTTTATAAATACATAAAAAAATAAATAAATAAATAAATTAATGCTGATACCTTTTGCTTTTCCCAAATACAATGTAGCCTACAGGTGTAAGTGACCTTTTCATCAATCCAGTTGCAATGGATGAACTGTGATGAACTGCCCTACTTGTGATTGTTTAGAGATTTTAAAGGTTTTATAACAATGCTACATCTTCTTTGGCTATTCTACAATCTATTCACCTTTTCAGCACCAGTAGGCTACTTTCTGTGCAGCCGCACACACACACACTCAGGCATGCCAAACAAGCATACACAAAAGTTTCAAGAGTGGGGGATGGAGTAAAAATATGGAGACAAATTGAAGTGTGATTTATTTTCGTGAATGGATGTACAGGACTGAGCGGCGGTCATATTTTGTACCGCCATGCGGTACATCTAGTT
>NW_025962202.1:0-4587 GCF_017589495.1 Alosa alosa | reverse complement strand
CTAGAAACTTAATATCCTCATGTAGAAATAACTGGTTGGAAACTGCATATCCTCATGTGGAAATAACTGGTGGGAAACTTAATATCCCAATGTTGAAATAACTGGTGGAACACTGGGAAACTTAATAATCCTCATGAAAAGAAATAACTGGTGGGACCTCTGCATATCCTCATCCATGGAAATAACTGGGAAACTGGGAAACTGCATATCCCAATGTGGAAATAACTTTGGTAACACTGGAAACTGCATACCCTCATGTGGAAATAACTGGTGGGAAACTGGGAAACTTAATATCCTCATGTTGAAATAACTGGTGGGAAACTGGGAAACTTAATATCCTCATTTAGAAATAACTGGTGGGAAACTGCATATCCTCATGTGGAAATAACTGGTGGAAACTGGGAAACTTAATATCCTCATGTTGAAATAACTGGTGGGAAACTGGGAAACTTAATATCCTCATGTAGAAATAACTGGTGGGAAACTGCATATCCTCATGTGGAAATAACTGGTGGGAAACTGGGAAACTTAATATCCTCATGTTGAAATAACTGGTGGGAAACTGGGAAACTTAATGTTGAAATAACTGGTAGGAAACCGCACATCCTCAGCGTGGAAATAACTGGTGGGAAAACTGGGAAACTTAATATCCCTGCTGTTGAAATAATAACTGCGGGAAACTGGGAAACTTAATATCCTCATGTTGAAATAACTGGTAGGAAACTGCATATCCTCATGAGGAAATAACTGGTGGGAAACTGGGAAACTGCATATCCTCATGTGGAAATAACTGGTGGGAAACTGGGAATCTTAATATCCTCATGTTGAAATAACTGGTGGGAAACTTAATATCCTCATTTTGAAAAAACTGGTGGAAAACTGGAAAACTGCATATCCTCACGTGGAAATAACTGGTGGGAAACTGGGAAATTTAATATCCTCATGTGGAAATAACTGGTGGGAAACTGCATATCCTCATGTGGAAATAACTGGTGGGAAACTGGGAAACTGCATATCCTCATGTGGAAATAACTGGTGGGAAACTGCATATCCTCACGTGGAAATAACTGGTGGGAAACTGGGAAACTTAATATCCTCATGTTGAAATAACTGGTGGGAAACTGGGAAACTTAATATCCTCATGTGGAAATAACTGGTAGGAAACTGCATATCCTCATGTGGAAAAAAAGGGTGGGGAAACTGGGGAAACTGCATATCCTCATGTGGAAATAACTGGCGGAAACTTAATATTCTCATGTTGAAATAACTGGTGGAAACTGGGAAACTTAATATCCTCATTTAGAAATAACTGGTGGGAAACTGCATATCCTCATGTGGAAATAACTGGTGGGAAACTGGGAAACTTAATATCCTCATGTTGAAATAACTGGTGGGAAACTGGGAAACTTAATATCCTCATGTAGAAATAACTGGTGGGAAACTGCATATCCTCAGAGACTCATGAGAAGTTTTTATCCCCAGGCCATCCGAACTCTGAACTCACACTATACTGACTTTTTTGCACACATTCCCCTCAGCACTCTCAAACATTTCCCAACTCTGAACTCACACTATGCTTACTTTGCACTCATTCACTCCTCAGCACTCATTGACCCCCACACACACACACACACACCCACACACACCTACAAGACTTTTAGCACTTTTACATCCCTCTCCCTATGCTACAGACCTTTTATTTATTTTTCTTATTTTATCACACAAAAACACACACACACACACACACACACACACACACACACACACACACACACATATCTGACTTTCTCCAACTTTTTGCACACTTTTTATTTATTATTTTTGATTTCTCCTCCATCTACCCATGTCCTTGATTGCCTAGCCTTTCCTGCCCCCACCCCCCCACCCCACCCCCATCCCCAACACACACACTTACATCATTACTGTCATCACTTCACATACATACAGCACTCCTCTACATACTTGCACACTGCCCCCCACATACACACACAGCACATTGTCTTCAGGATCTTCTCCAACACACAACCTCTACATATACTTACAGCACACTGCCCCCACCTACCCACACACACACACACTTCACACACACACACACACAGTCACTGCTCCTCCACCACACACACATCTTCACTGTCATCACTCACATACATTACATACAGTACTCTGCTTTTTAATAGTAAGTCCCTGCCCCCCTACATACACACACTTACACATTATTTCACATCAGCACACTGCTTGCTACAGTAAGCTTCTCCAACACACATCCACCGCAATTGTCTCATGAGGAAGCCTCCAACACATATTGCACACTGCCCCCTGCCACATACACAGCACACTATCCCATCTCCCCTGTCAACCCCACACCAAGACTCATGAGGAAGCCCCCCTTGAGCCATATCTGCACACTGCCCTCCCTTGGTAAGGGAGTTTTTCCATCTCCCCTGTCATCCCCCAACACACACACCAAGACCCACCTTAGCCCCAATGGGTTCCCCCAGCCTTTTTATGCAGCCCTTGGTTTCTTCCTTGGTAAACCCCCTTTTCCTTGCCCCTTTGCCCCCATTAATGCACAAATAGGGTGACACCAGACAATCCCAATGCATTTACTCCAGTTTTATATGCATGCAGCCCTTTGTATCCTTGCCATCCTTGTTTTTTGCTGAAAGATTCTAAGATTAAAAATAACTCAAAGTCAAACCCCAGTGAACAGCAGCACTTCTACTTAAGCTACTTTTACCCCCCCTCCCATTAATGCACAAATAGGCTGACACCAGACATAATTTCACTGCATTTCTTACTTCCAGTAACTATATGCATGTGACAATAAACTTCCTTGTATCCTTGTATCCTTGTATCCTTGCATATCCTCATGTGGAAATAACTGGTGGGAAACTTAATATCCTCATGTTGAAATAACTGGTGGAAAACTGGGAAACTTAATATCCTCATGTAGAAATAACTGGTGGGACACTGCATATCCTCATGTGGAAATAACTGGTGGGAAACTGGGAAACTGCATATCCTCATGTGGAAATAACTGGTAGGAAACTGCATATCCTCACGTGGAAATAACTGGTGGGAAACTGGGAAACTGCATATCCTCATGTGGAAATAACTGGTAGGACACTGCATATCCTCACGTGGAAATAACTGGTGGGAAACTGGGAAACTTAATATCCTCATGTTGAAATAACTGGTGGGAAACTGGGATACTTAATATCCTCATGTGGAAATAACTGGCGGGAAACTGCAACTGGCGGGAAACTGCATATCCTCATGTGGAAATAACTGGTGGGAAACTGGGAAACTGCATCTCCTCATGTGGAAATAACTGGTAGGAAACTGGGAAACTGCATATCCTCATGTGGAAATAACTGGTAGGAAACTGCATATCCTCATGTGGAAATAACGGGTGGGAAACTGGGAAACGGCATATCCTCATGTGGAAATAACTGGCGGAAAACTTAATATTCTCATGTTGAAATAACTGGTGGAAAACTGGGAAACTTAATATCATCATGTGAAAATAACTGGTAGGAAACTGCATATCCTCACGTGGAAATAACTGGTGGGAAACTGGGAAACTTAATATTCTAATGTTGAAATAACTGGTGGGAAACTGCATATCCTCATGTGGAAATAACTGGTGGGAAACTTAATATCCTCATGTTGAAATAACTGGTGGAAAACTGGGAAACTTAATATCCTCATGTAAAGAAATAACTGGTGGAAACTGCATATCCTCATGTGGGGGAAATAACTGGTGGGAAACTGGGAAACGAATATCCCTCATGTTGGAAATAACTGGTGGGAAACTGGGAAACTCACATCCTCATGTGGAAATAACTGGTAGGAAACTGCATATCCTCATGTGGAAATAACTGGTAGGAAAACGCATATCCCTCAATGGAAATAACTGGGTGGGAAACTGGGAAACTTAATATCCCTCATGTTGAAATAACTGGTGGGAAACTGGGATGCTTTAATATCCCTCATGTGGAAATAACTGGCGGGAAACTGCAACTGGTAGGGAACTGCATATCCTCATGTGGGAAATAACTGGTAAAACTGCATATCCTCAATGGAAATAACTGGTGGGAAACTAGGGAAACTTAATATCCCTCATGTTGAAATAACTGGTGGGAAACTGGGAAACTTAATATCCTCATGTGGAAATAACTGGTGGGAAACTGCATATCCTCATGTAAGAATAACTGGTGGGAAACTGGGAAAAATGTTTAAACAGCTGGACAAATATTAAGCTAATTGATTATATAACCTGTACACCAGCAATGGAGAATGGAAAGGCTTAACGTCCCAAAACAACGATCAATGATCATCAAATTTCTCTCTCACATTGTTCCTCATAACAATCTATAAAAAACTGGGAAACTAAAACTTAATATCCCATGTAAAGAAATAACTGGTGGACAATTGCATATCCCTCATGTGGAAATAACTGGTGGGAAACTGGGAAACTGCATATCCTCATGTGGAAAAAATAACTTTGTAGGAAACTGCATATCCTCAATGGAAATAACTGGGTGGGAAACTGGGAAACTGTATATCCTCATGTGGAAATAACTG
>NW_025962201.1:0-4603 GCF_017589495.1 Alosa alosa | reverse complement strand
AAAAAAATCAGACCAATTTTTTTTTTCACTTTTTTGCCCTAGTTCATGCATTTCACATGTCTAGATATAATTAAAAATAATTTGGACAATATCTGACAGATTTTTTAATTTGTCAAAAAATCTGTCTTTTTTCCTGACCCCGACCTTATGTGAAAACTAAGAAAATCTGAAAAGTACAAAAAATCAGACCAATTTTTTTTTTCACTTTTTTTTGCCATAGATCATGCATTTCACATGTCTAGATGTGAAATAAAAAATAATTTGAATAATAATTGACAGATTTTTGAAATTTGTCAAAATCTGTCTTTTTTTCCCACCCCCTGACCTTATGTGAAAACTACAAAAATCTGAAAAGTCCGAAAAAATCAGACCAATTTTTTTTCACTTTTTTGCCATAGTTCATGCATTCTTTGCATGTCTAGATATGAAATAAAAATAATTTCGATTAATATATGACATATTTTGAAATTTGTTAAAAATCTGTCTTTTTCCTGACCTTATGTGAAAACTACTTAAAATCTGAAAAGTCCAAAAATCAGACATATTTTTTTTTTCACTTTTTGCCATAGTTCATGCATTTCACATGTCTAGATATGAAATAAAAAATAATTTGGACAATATTGAAAGATTTTAAATTTGTCAAAATCTGTCTTTTTTCCTGACCTGACCTTATGTGAAAACTAAGAAAATCTGAAAAGTACAAAAATCAAACCAATTTTTTTTTTCACTTTTTTGCCATAGATCAGGCATTTCACATGTCTAGATATGAAATAAAAAAATAATTTCGATTACTATATGACAGATTTTAAATTTGTTAAAAAAATCTGTCTTTTTCCCCGACCTTTTATGTGAAAACTAAGAAAATCTGAAAGTCCAAAAAATCAGACCAATTTTTTTCACTTTTTTGCCATAGTTCATGCATTTTTACATGTCTAGATGTGAAATAAAAATAATTTGGACAATATCTGACAGATTTTGAAATTTGTCAAAAAATCAGTCTTTTTCCTGACCTTTATGAAAACTACAGATTTTGAAAAAAAAATCTGAAAAGTCCGGAAAAAATCAGACCAATTTTTTTCACTTTTTTGCTATATTTCATGCATTTCACATGTCAAGATGTGAAATAAAAATAATTTGGATAATAATTGACAGATTTTGAAATTTGTCAAAAATCGGTCTTTTTCCCTGACCTTATGTGAAAACTAAGAAAAATCTGAAAAGTACAAAAAAAAATCAACCAATTTTTTTTTTTCACTTTTTTGCCATAGTTCATGCATTTCACATGTCTAGATATGAAATAAAAAAAATACTTGACAAAATATGACAGATTTTTAAATTTGTCAAAAATCGGTCTTTTTCCTGACCTTTATGTGAAAAACTAAGAAAATCTGAAAAGTACAAAAAAAATCAGGACCAATTTTTTTTCAATTTTTTGCCCTAGTTCATGCATTTTTACATGTCTAGATGTGAAATAAAAAAATAATTTGGATTAATAATTGACAGATTTTAAAATTTGTCAAAAATCGGTCTTTTTCCCCTGACCTTATGTGAAAAATTATTTAAAAAATCTGAAAAGTACAAAAAATCAGACCAATTTTTTTTCACTTTTTGCCCTAGTTCATGCATTTCACATGTCAAGATGTGAAATAAAAAATAATTTGACAATAATTGACAGATTTTGAAATTTGTCAAAAATCAGTCTTTTTTCCTGACCTTATGTGAAAACTAAGAAAATCTGAAAAAGTAAAGAAAAAATCAGACCAATTTTTTTTTCACTTTTTTGCCCTATTTCATGCATTTCACATGTCAAGATGTGAAATAAAAATAATTTGGACAATAATTGAAAGATTTAGAAATTTGTCGTAATCGGCCTTTTTCCTGACCTTTATGTGAAAACTAATCAGAAAATCTGAAAAGTATGAAAAAAATAAGACCAATTTTTTTCAAAAATCTTTTTTTTATGTGAAATACGCATCTAGTTCATGCATTTCACATGTCAAGATGTGAAATAAAAAATAATTTGGACAATAATTGACAGATTTTAAAATTTGTCAAAAAAATCGGTCTTTTTCCTGACCTTATGTGAAAACTTAAGAAAATCTGAAAAAGTACAAAAAAAAATCAGACCAATTTTTTTCACTTTTTTGCCATATTCATGCATTTCACATGTCTAGATGGAAATAAAAATAATTTGACAATAATAACAGATTTATTTTGAATTTGTCAAAAATCGGTCTTTTTCCTGACCCCTGACCTTATGTGAAAACGCTTCAAAATCATGAAAAGTGAGAAAATCTGAAAAATCAGACCAATTTTTTTTTCACTTTTTTGCCATAGTTCATGCATTTCACATGTCTAGATATAAAAATAATTTGACTATATATTACAGATTTTTAAATTTGTTAAAAATCTGCCTTTTTTCCTGATCCCTGACCTTTATGTGAAAACTTAGAAAATCTGAAAAGTACTAAAAAAATCAGACCAATTTTTTTTCACTTTTTTGCCATAGTTCATGGATTTCACATGTCTAGATGTGAAATAAAAAATAATTTGATTGAATAATTGACAGATTTTTTAAATTTGTTAAAATCTGTCTTTTTCCCTGACCTTTATGTGAAAACTAAGAAAATCTGAAAAGTACAAAAAATAGGACATATTTTTTTTCACTTTTTTGCCATAGTTCAGGCATTTCACATGTCTAGATATGAAATAAAAAATAATTTCGACAATATATGACAGATTTTTGAATTTGTTAAAAAATCTGTCTTTTTTCCTGACCTTTTGTGAAAACTACGAAAATCTGAAAAGTACAAAAAACAAGACCAATTTTTTTTCACTTTTATGCCCTAGTTCATGCATTTTAAATGTCTAGATGTGAAATAAAAAAAATAATTTGACAATAATTGACAGATTTTTAAATTTGTCAAAAATCGGTCTTTTTTCCCTGACCTTATGTGAAAACTATTTAAAATCTGAAAAGTACAAAAAAATCAGACCAATTTTTTTTTTTACTTTTTTTGCCATAGATCATGCATTTCACATGTCTAGATGTGAAATAAAAAATAATTTGACAATAATTGACAGATTTTGAAATTTGTCAAAAAAATCGGTCTTTTTCCTGACCCCTATGTGAAAATTACTTAAAATCTGAAAAGTCCAAAAAATTCAGACCAATTTTTTTTCACTTTTTGCTCCTAGATCATGCATTTCACATGTCAAGATGTGAAATAAAAATAATTTGACAATAATTGACAGATTTTTAAATTTGTCAAAAAATCTGTCTTTTTTCCTGACCTTTATGTGAAAACTAAGAAAATCTGAAAAGTACAAAAAATCAGACCAATTTTTTTTTTTTTTTTTTGCTAGAATGCATTTCACATGTCTAGATATGAAATAAAAATAATTTGGACAATATATTGACAGATTTTAAATTTGTCAAAAAAATCTGTCTTTTTTGACCCCTGACCTTTGTGAAAACTAAGAAAATCTGAAAAGTACAAAAATGGACCAATTTTTTTCACTTTTTGCCATAGTTCATGCATTTTTAAATGTCTAGATGTGAAATAAAAAATAATTTGGACAATAATTGACATATTTTTGAAATTTGTCAAAAATCGGTCTTTTTTCTGACCCCGACCTTATGTGAAAACTAAGAAAATCTGAAAAGTACGAAAAAATCAGACAATTTTTTTTTCACTTTTTTTTGCTTAGTTCATGCATTTCACATGTCAAGATGTGAAATAAAAATAATTTGACAATAATTGACAGATTTAGAAATTTGTCAAAATCTGTCTTTTTTCCTGACCTTATGTGAAAATCCACGAAAATCTGAAAAGCAATGAAACAATCAGACCAATTTTTTTTCACTTTTTTGCCCTACTTCATGCATTTCACATGTCAAGATGTGAAATAAAAATAATTTGGACAATAATTGAAAGATTTAGAAATTTGTCAAAAATCGGTCTTTTTTCCTGACCTTATGTGAAAATTACGAAAATCTGAAAAGTACGAAAAAAATCAGACCAATTTTTTTCACTTTTTTTGCCCTACTTCATGCATTTCACATGTCTAGATGTGAAATAAAAATAATTTGATAATATATGACAGATTTTAAAATTTGTCGTTTTCGGTCTTTTTTCCTGACCTTATGTGAAAATCCATTAAAATCTGAAAAAGTACAAAAAATAGGACCAATTTTTTTCACTTTTTTTGCCCTAGATCATGCATTTCACATGTCAAGATGTGAAATAAAAAAATTTGGACAATAATTGACAGATTTTAGAAATTTGTCAAAATCGGTCCCCTTTTCCTGACCTTATGTGAAAATTAAGAAAATCTGAAAGTACAAAAAAAATAAGACCAATTTTTTTTTCTTACTTTTTTTGCCATAGTTCATGCATTTTTACATGTCTAGATGTGAAATAAAAATAATTTTGACAATATATGACAGATTTTAAATTTGTCAAAATCTGTCTTTTTCCCTGACCCCTGACCTTATGTGAAAAAATAAGAAAATCTGAAAAGTCCGGAAAAATCAGACAATTTTTTTCACTTTTTTGCCATAGTTCAGGTGACATTTCACATGTCTAGACGTGAATTAAAA
>NW_025962200.1:0-22774 GCF_017589495.1 Alosa alosa | reverse complement strand
ATGCATGATCTATGGCATAAAAAGTGAAAAAAAAAAATTGGTCTGATTTTTTTAGGACTTTCAGATTTTCTTAGTTTTCACATAAGGTCGAGGGTCAGGAAAAAAGACAGATTTTGACAAATTTCAAAATATGTCAGATATTAATCCAAATTATTTTTTAATTCACGTCTAGACATTTGAAATGCATGATCTATGGCAAAAAAGTGAAAAAAAAATTGGTCTGATTTTTTTTTTTTTCAGATTTTCTTAGTTTTCACATAAAGGTCGGGGTCAGGAAAAAGACAGATTTTTGACAAATTTCAAAATATGTCAGATAATCAAATTATTTTTAATTCCCGTCTAGACATTTGAAATGCATGATCTATGGCAAAAAAAGTGAAAAAAATTGTCCTGATTTTTAGGACTTTTCAGATTTTCTTAGTTTTTCACATAAGGTCCGGGGTCAGGAAAAAAAAGACAGATTTTGACAAATTTCAAAATATGTCAGATATTGTCCAAATTATTTTTTTAATTCCGTCTAGACATTTTGAAATGCATGATCTATGGCAAAAAAAAAGTGAAAAAAAATTGGTCTGATTTTTTTCGGACTTTTCAGATTTTCTCAGTTTTTTCACATAAGGTCGAGTCAGGAAAAAAAGTCAGATTTTTTGACAAATTTCAAAATATGTCAGATATTGTCCAAATTTATTTTTAATTTCCGTCTAGACATTTGAAATGCATGATCTATGGCAAAAAAGTGAAAAACAAATTGGTCTGATTTTTCCGGACTTTTCAGATTTTCTTAGTTTTCACATAAGGTCAGGGTCAGGAAAAAAGTCAGATTTTGACAAATTTCAAAATATGTCAGATATTGTCCAAATTATTTTTTAATTCCGTCTAGACATTTGAAATGCATGATCTATGGCAAAAAAAGTGAAAAAAAAAATTGGTCTGATTTTTTAGGACTTTTCAGATTTTCTCAGTTTTTCACATAAAGGTCGAGGGGTCAGGAAAAAGTCAGATTTTGACAAATTTCAAAATATGTCAGATATTGTCAAATTATTTTTTAATTCACGTCTAGACATTTGAAATGCATGATCTATGGCAAAAAAGTGAAAAACAAATTGTCTGATTTTTGGACTTTTCAGATTTTTCTTAGTTTTTCACACCAAGGTCCGGGGTCAGGAAAAAGTCAGATTTTTGACAAATTTCAAAAATATGTCAGATATTGTCAAAATTATTTTTTTTAATTCCGTCTAGACATTTGAAATAAATGATCTATGGCAAAAAAAAAGTGAAAAACAAATTGGTGTGATTTTTGGGACTTTTCAGATTTTCTTAGTTTTCACATAAAGGTCCGGGGTCAGGAAAAAAGTCAGATTTTTGACCAGATTTCAAAATATGTCAGATAATGTCAAATTATTTTTAATTCCGTCTAGACATTTGAAATGCATGATCTATGGCAAAAAGTGAAAAACAAATTGGTCTGATTTTTTTAGGACTTTTCAGATTTTCTTAGTTTTCACATAAGGTCGGGGTCAGGAAAAAAGTCAGATTTTGACAAATTTCAAAATATGTCAGATATTGTCAAATTATTTTTAATTCCGTCTAGACATTTGAAATGCATGATCTATGGCAAAAAAGTGAAAAACAAATTGGTCTGATTTTTTAGGACTTTTCAGATTTTCTCAGTTTTCACATAAGGTCCGGGGTCAGGAAAAAAAGTCAGATTTTGACAAATTTCAAAATATGTCAGATATTGTCAAATTATTTTTTAATTCCGTCTAGACATTTTGAAATGCATGATCTATGGCAAAAAAGCTGAAAAACAAATTGGTCTGATTTTTAGGACTTTTCAGATTTTCTTAGTTTTCACATAAGGTCCAGTCAGGAAAAAGTCAGATTTTGACAAATTTCAAAATATGTCAGATATTAATCCAAATTAATTTTTTAATTCCGTCTAGACATTTGAAATGCATGATCTATGGCAAAAAGTGAAAAACAAATTGGTCTGATTTTTTTAGGACTTTTTCAGATTTTCTCAGTTTTCACATAAGGTCGAGGTCAGGAAAAAAGTCAGATTTTTGACAAATTTCAAAATATGTCAGATATTGTCCAAATTATTTTTTTAATTCACGTCTAGACATTTGAAATGCATGATCTATGGCAAAAAAAAGTGAAAAAAAATTGGTCTGATTTTCCGGACTTTTCAGATTTTCTTAGTTTTTTCACATAAGGTCGGGGTCAGGAAAAAAGACAGATTTTGACAAATTTCAAAATATGTCAGATATTGTCAAATTATTTTTTTAATTCCGTCTAGACATTTGAAATGCATGATCTATGGCAAAAAAGTGAAAAAAAAATTGGTCTGATTTTTTTAGGACTTTTCAGATTTTTCTTAGTTTTCACATAAGGTCGGGGTCAGGAAAAAGTCAGATTTTTGACAAATTTCAAAATATGTCAGATATTGTCCAAATTATTTTTTAATTCCGTCTAGACATTTGAAATGCATGATCTATGGCAAAAAAGTGAAAAACAAATTGGTCTGATTTTTCCGGACTTTTCAAATTTTCTCAGTTTTCACATAAGGTCGGGGTCAGGAAAAAAGTCAGATTTTGACAAATTTCAAAATATGTCAGATATTGTCCAAATTATTTTTTAATTCGTCTAGACATTTGAAATGCATGATCTATGGCAAAAAAGTGAAAAACAAATTGGTCTGATTTTTTAGGACTTTTCAGATTTTCTCAGTTTTCACATAAGGTCCGAGTCAGGAAAAAGTCAGATTTTGACAAATTTCAAAATATGTCAGATATTGTCCAAATTATTTTTAATTCCGTCTAGACATTTGAAATGCATGATCTATGGCAAAAAAGTGAAAAAAAATTGGTCTGATTTTTTTCGGACTTTTCAGATTTTCTTAGTTTTCACATAAGGTCCGGGGTCAGGAAAAAAGTCAGATTTTGACAAATTTCAAAATATGTCAGATATTGTCCAAATTAATTTTTAATTCACGTCTAGACATTTGAAATGCATGATCTATGGCAAAAGAAGTGAAAAACAAATTGGTCTGATTTTTTCGGACTTTTCAGATTTTCTTAGTTTCACACATAAAGGTCGGGGTCAGGAAAAAAGTCAGATTTTGACAAATTTCAAATATGTCGTAATATTGTCAAATTATTTTTTAATTCCGTCTAGACATTTGAAATGCATGATCTATGGCAAAAAAGTGAAAAACAAATTGGTCTGATTTTTTTTGGACTTTTTCAGATTTTCTTAGTTTTTTCACATGAGGTCGGGGGTCAGGAAAAAGTCAGATTTTTGACAAATTTCAAAATATGTCAGATATTGTCCAAATTATTTTTTTAATTCCGTCTAGACATTTGAAATGCATGATCTATGGCAAAAGTGAAAAACAAATTGGTCTGATTTTTTAGGACTTTTCAGATTTTCTTAGTTTTCACATAAGGTCGGGTCAGGAAAAAAGTCAGATTTTGACAAATTTCAAAATATGTCAGATATTGTCAAAATTATTTTTTTAATTCCGTCTAGACATTTGAAATGCATGATCTATGGCATAAAAAGTGAAAAAACAAATTGGTGTGATTTTTCCGGACTTTTCAGATTTTTCTTAGTTTTTCACATAAGGTCGGGGTCAGGAAAAAGTCAGATTTTGACAAATTTCAAAATATGTCAGATATTGTCAAATTATTTTTTTAATTCCGTCTAGACATTTGAAATGCATGATCTATGGCAAAAAAGTGAAAAAAAATTGGTCTGATTTTTGGGACTTTTCAGATTTTCTCAGTTTTTCACATAAGGTCGGGGTCAGGGAAAAAAGTCAGATTTTTGACAAATTTCAAAATATGTCAGATATTGTCAAATTATTTTTAATTCCGTCTAGACATTTGAAATGCATGATCTATGGCAAAAAAGCAAAAAAAAAAAAAAAAATTGGTCTGATTTTTTTTGGACTTTTCAAAGATTTTTCTTAGTTTTTCACATAAGGTCGGGGTCAGGAAAAAAGTCAGATTTTGACAAATTTCAAAATATGTCAGATATTGTCAAATTATTTTTAATTCCGTCTAGACATTTGAAATGCATGATCTATGGCAAAAAAAGTGAAAAACAAATTGGTCTGATTTTTTTAGGACTTTTCAGATTTTCTCAGATTTTTCACATAAGGTCGAGTCAGGAAAAAAGTCAGATTTTGACAAATTTCAAATATATGTCAGATATTGTCCAAATTATTTTTTTAATTCCGTCTAGACATTTGAAATGCATGATCTATGGCAAAAAAGTGAAAAACAAATTGGTCTGAATTTTTTAGGACTTTTCAGATTTTCTTAGTTTTCACATAAGGTCGGGGTCAGGAAAAAGTCAGATTTTGACAAATTTCAAAATATGTCAGATATTGTCCAAATTATTTTTTAATTCCGTCTAGACATTTGAAATGCATGATCTATGGCAAAAAAAGTGAAAAACAAATTGGTCTGATTTTTCGGACTTTTCAGATTTTCTTAGTTTTCACATAAGGTCGAGGTCGGGAAAAAAGTCAGATTTTGACAAATTTCAAAATATGTCAGATATTGTCCCAAATTATTTTTTAATTCCGTCTAGACATTTGAAATGCATGATCTATGGCAAAAAAGTGAAAAACAAATTGGTCTGATTTTTTTTCGGACTTTTTCAGATTTTCTTAGTTTTTCACATAAGGTCGGGGTCAGGAAAAAGTCAGATTTTGACAAATTTCAAAATATGTCAGATATTGTCCAAATTTTTTTTAATTCCGTCTAGACATTTGAAATGCATGATCTATGGCAAAAAGTGAAAACAAATTGGTCTGATTTTTTTCGGACTTTTCAGATTTTCTCAGTTTTCACATAAGGTCGAGGGTCAGGGAAAAAGTCAGATTTTGACAAATTTCAAAATATGTCAGATATTGTCAAATTATTTTTTTAATTCACGTCTAGACATTTGAAATGCATGATCTATGGCAAAAAAAGTGAAAAACAAATTGGTCTGATTTTTTTCGGACTTTTCAGATTTTCTTAGTTTTCACATAAAGGTCGGGGTCAGGAAAAAGTCAGATTTTGACAAATTTCCAAAATATGTCAGATATTGTCCAAATTAATTTTTAATTCCGTCTAGACATTTGAAATGCATGATCTATGGCAAAAAGTGAAAAACAAATTGGTCTGATTTTTTTCCGGACTTTTCAGATTTTCTTAGTTTTTCACATAAGGTCGGGGTCAGGAAAAAAAGTCAGATTTTTGACAAATTTCAAAATATGTCAGATATTGTCAAATTAATTTTTAATTCCGTCTAGACATTTGAAATGCATGATCTATGGCATAAAAGTGAAAAACAAATTGGTCTGATTTTTTCGGACTTTTCAGATTTTCTTAGTTTTCACATAAGGTCGGGGTCAGGAAAAAAAGTCAGATTTTGACAAATTTCAAAATATGTCAGATATTGTCCAAATTATTTTTTAATTCCGTCTAGACATTTGAAATGCATGATCTAGAAAAAAAAAGTGAAAAACAAATTGGTCTGATTTTTTTAGGACTTTTCAGATTTTCTCAGTTTTCACATAAAGGTCCAGTCAGGAAAAAGTCAGATTTTGACAAATTTCAAAATATGTCAGATATTGTCCAAATTTTTTTTTTAATTCGCGTCTAGACATTTGAAATGCATGATCTATGGCAAAAAGTGAAAAACAAATTGGTGTGATTTTTTAGGACTTTTTCAGATTTTCTCAGTTTTCACACATAAGGTCGGGGTCAGGAAAAAGTCAGATTTTGACAAATTTCAAAATATGTCAGATATTGTCCAAATTTTTTTTTAATTCCGTCTAGACATTTGAAATGCATGATCTATGGCAAAAAAAGTGAAAAACAAATTGGTCTGATTTTTTAGGACTTTTCAGATTTTCTTGGTTTTCACATAAGGTCGGGGTCAGGAAAAAGTCAGATTTTGACAAATTTCAAAATATGTCAGATATTGTCCAAATTATTTTTTTTAATTCCGTCTAGACATTTTGAAATGCATGATCTATGGCAAAAAAAGTGAAAAACAAATTGGTCTGATTTTTTTTTTCGGACTTTTCAGATTTTCTTAGTTTTCACATAAGGTCGAGGTCAGGAAAAAAGTCAGATTTTGACAAATTTCAAAATATGTCAGATATTGTCCAAATTATTTTTAATTCGATCTAGACATTTGAAATGCATGATCTATGGCAAAAAAAAAGTGAAAAACAAATTGGTCTGATTTTTTTTAGGACTTTTCAGATTTTCTTAGTTTTTTCACATAAGGTCGAGGTCAGGGAAAAAGTCAGATTTTGACAAATTTCAAAATATGTCAGATATTGTCCAAATTATTTTTTAATTCCGTCTAGACATTTTGAAATGCATGATCTATGGCAAAAAGTGAAAAACAAATTGGTCTGATTTTTTAGGACTTTTCAGATTTTTCTTAGTTTTCACATAAGGTCGGGGTCAGGAAAAAGTCAGATTTTGACAAATTTCAAAATATGTCAGATATTGTCCAAATTATTTTTTAATTCACGTCTAGACATTTGAAATGCATGATCTATGGCAAAAAAAAGTGAAAAACAAATTGGTCTGATTTTTTTAGGACTTTTCAGATTTTCTTAGTTTTCACATAAGGTCGAGGTCAGGAAAAAGTCAGATTTTGACAAATTTCAAAATATGTCAGATATTGTCCAAATTATTTTTTAATTCCGTCTAGACATTTGAAATGCATGATCTATGGCAAAAAAGTGAAAAACAAATTGGTCTGATTTTTTCGGACTTTTCAGATTTTCTTAGTTTTCACATAAGGTCCGGGTCAGGGAAAAAGTCAGATTTTGACAAATTTCAAAATATGTCAGATATTGTCCAAATTATTTTTTTTAATTCCGTCTAGACATTTGAAATGCATGATCTATGGCAAAAAGTGAAAAACAAATTGGTCTGATTTTTTTTAGGACTTTTCAGATTTTCTCAGTTTTCACATAAGGTCGAGTCAGGAAAAAGTCAGATTTTGACAAATTTCAAAATATGTCAGATATTGTCCAAATTATTTTTTAATTCACGTCTAGACATTTGAAATGCATGATCTATGGCAAAAAAGTGAAAAACAAATTGGTCTGATTTTTTTAGGACTTTTCAGATTTTCTTAGTTTTCACATAAGGTCGGGGTCAGGAAAAAAGTCAGATTTTGACAAATTTCAAAATATGTCAGATATTGTCCAAATTATTTTTTTAATTCACGTCTAGACATTTGAAATGCATGATCTATGGCAAAAAGTGAAAAACAAATTGTCTGATTTTTAGGACTTTTCAGATTTTCTCAGTTTTTTCACATAAGGTCGGGGTCAGGAAAAAAGTCAGATTTTGACAAATTTCAAAAATATGTCAGATATTGTCCAAATTATTTTTTAATTCCGTCTAGACATTTGAAATGCATGATCTATGGCAAAAAAGTGAAAAACAAATTGGTCTGATTTTTTTCGGACTTTTCAGATTTTCTTAGTTTTCACATAAGGTCGGGGTCAGGAAAAAGTCAGATTTTGACAAATTTCAAAATATGTCAGATATTGTCCAAATTAATTTTTTTAATTCCGTCTAGACATTTGAAATGCATGATCTATGGCAAAAAAGTGAAAAACAAATTGGTCTGATTTTTTTTAGGACTTTTCAGATTTTCTCAGTTTTCACATAAGGTCGAGGTCAGGAAAAAAGTCAGATTTTTGACAAATTTCAAAATATGTCAGATATTGTCCAAATTATTTTTTTTTTAATTCAACGTCTAGACATTTGAAATGCATGATCTATGGCAAAAAAGTGAAAAACAAATTGGTCTGATTTTTTTTCGGACTTTTCAGATTTTCTTATTTTTCACATAAGGTCGGGGTCAGGAAAAAGTCAGATTTTGACAAATTTCAAAATATGTCAGATATTGTCCAAATTATTTTTTAATTCCGTCTAGACATTTGAAATGCATGATCTATGGCAAAAAAGTGAAAAACAAATTGGTCTGATTTTTTAGGACTTTTCAGATTTTCTCAGTTTTCACATAAAGGTCGGGGTCAGGAAAAAAGTCAGATTTTGACAAATTTCAAAATATGTCAGATATTGTCCAAATTATTTTTTTAATTCACGTCTAGACATTTGAAATGCATGATCTATGGCAAAAATTGAAAAACAAATTGGTCTGATTTTTTTTAGGACTTTTCAGATTTTCTTAGTTTTCACATAAAGGTCGAGGGTCAGGAAAAAGTCAGATTTTGACAAATTTCAAAATATGTCAGATATTAATCCCAAATTATTTTTTTAATTCCGTCTAGACATTTGAAATGCATGATCTATGGCAAAAAGTGAAAAAAAATTGGTCTGATTTTTAGGACTTTTCAGATTTTCTCAGTTTTTCACATAAGGTCAGGGGTCAGGAAAAAGTCAGATTTTGACAAATTTCAAAATATGTCAGATATTGTCCAAATTATTTTTTTAATTCCGTCTAGACATTTGAAATGCATGATCTATGGCAAAAAAGTGAAAAACAAATTGGTCTGATTTTTTGGGACTTTTTCAGATTTTCTCGGATTTTCACATAAGGTCAGTCGGGAAAAAAGTCAGATTTTGACAAATTTCAAAATATGTCAGATATTGTCCAAATTATTTTTTTAATTGCGTCTAGACATTTGAAATGCATGATCTATGGCAAAAAGTGAAAAACAAATTGGTCTGATTTTTTAGGACTTTTCAGATTTTTCTTAGTTTTCACATAAGGTCGGGGTCAGGAAAAAGTCAGATTTTGACAAATTTCAAAATATGTCAGATATTGTCCAAATTATTTTTAATTCACGTCTAGACATTTGAAATGCATGATCTATGGCAAAAAAGTGAAAAACAAATTGGTCTGATTTTTTAGGACTTTTCAGATTTTCTTAGTTTTTCACATAAGGTCGAGGGTCAGGAAAAAAGTCAGATTTTGACAAATTTCAAAATATGTCAGATATTGTCAAATTTATTTTTTTAATTCGTCTAGACATTTGAAATGCATGATCTATGGCAAAAAAAGTGAAAAACAAATTGGTCTGATTTTTTTTTAGGACTTTTCAGATTTTCTTAGTTTTTCACATAAGGTCGGGGTCAGGAAAAAAAGTCAGATTTTTGACAAATTTCAAAATATGTCAGATATTGTCCAAATTATTTTTTTTAATTCCGTCTAGACATTTGAAATGCATGATCTATGCAAATAAAAAGTGAAAAACAAATTGGTCTGATTTTTTTAGGACTTTTCAGATTTTCTTAGTTTTCACATAAGGTCGGGGTCAGGAAAAAGTCAGATTTTGACAAATTTCAAAATATGTCAGATATTGTCCAAATTATTTTTTAATTCACGTCTAGACATTTGAAATGCATGATCTATGGCAAAAAAGTGAAAAACAAATTGGTGTGATTTTTTTTAGGACTTTTCAGATTTTTCTTAGTTTTCACATAAGGTCGGGGTCAGGAAAAAAGTCAGATTTTGACAAATTTCAAAATATGTCAGATATTGTCCAAATTTTTTTTTTAATTCCGTCTAGACATTTGAAATGCATGATCTATGGCAAAAAAGTGAAAAACAAATTGGTCTGATTTTTCCGGACTTTTCAGATTTTCTTAGTTTTCACATAAGGTCGGGGTCAGGAAAAAGTCAGATTTTGACAAATTTCAAAATATGTCAGATATTGTCCAAATTTTTTTTTTAATTCCGTCTAGACATTTGAAATGCATGATCTATGGCAAAAAAGTGAAAAACAAATTGGTCTGATTTTTAGGACTTTTCAGATTTTCTTAGTTTTCACATAAGGTCGGGTCAGGAAAAAAGTCAGATTTTGACAAATTTCAAAATATGTCAGATATTGTCCAAATTATTTTTTTAATTCACGTCTAGACATTTGAAATGCATGATCTATGGCAAAAAAGTGAAAAACAAATTGGTCTGATTTTTTAGGACTTTTCAGATTTTCTTAGTTTTCACATAAGGTCGGGGTCAGGAAAAAGTCAGATTTTGACAAATTTCAAAAATATGTCAGATATTGTCCAAATTTTTTTTTAATTCCGTCTAGACATTTGAAATGCATGATCTATGGCAAAAAAAAGTGAAAAACAAATTGGTCTGATTTTTTGGGACTTTTCAGATTTTCTTAGATTTTCACATAAGGTCGAGGTCAGGGAAAAAAGTCAGATTTTGACAAATTTCAAAATATGTCAGATATTGTCCAAATTAATTTTTAATTCCGTCTAGACATTTGAAATGCATGATCTATGGCAAAAAAGTGAAAAACAAATTGGTCTGATTTTTAGGACTTTTTCAGATTTTCTTAGTTTTCACATAAGGTCGGGGTCAGGAAAAAAGTCAGATTTTGACAAATTTCAAAATATGTCAGATATTGTCAAATTATTTTTAATTCCGTCTAGACATTTGAAATGCATGATCTATGGCAAAAAGTGAAAAACAAATTGGTCTGATTTTTTAGGACTTTTCAGATTTTCTTAGTTTTCACATAAGGTCGGGGTCAGGAAAAAAGTCAGATTTTTGACAAATTTCAAAATATGTCCAGATATTGTCCAAATTATTTTTTTTAATTCGCGTCTAGACATTTGAAATGCATGATCTATGGCAAAAAAAAGTGAAAAACAAATTGGTCTGATTTTTTAGGACTTTTCAGATTTTCTTAGTTTTCACATAAAGGTCGGGGTCAGGGGAAAAAGTCAGATTTTGACAAATTTCAAAATATGTCAGATATTGTCAAATTATTTTTTAATTCCGTCTAGACATTTGAAATGCATGATCTATGGCAAAAAAAGTGAAAAACAAATTGGTCTGATTTTTTGGGACTTTTCAGATTTTTTTCTTAGTTTTCACATAAGGTCGGGGTCAGGAAAAAAGTCAGATTTTGACAAATTTCAAAATATGTCAGATATTGTCCAAATTATTTTTTTAATTCCGTCTAGACATTTGAAATGCATGATCTATGGCAAAAAAAAAAGTGAAAAACAAATTGGTCTGATTTTTCCAGGACTTTTCAGATTTTCTTAGTTTTCACATAAGGTCCGGGGGTCAGGAAAAAAAGTCAGATTTTGACAAATTTCAAAATATGTCAGATATTGTCCAAATTATTTTTTAATTCGTCTAGACATTTGAAATGCATGATCTATGGCAAAAAGTGAAAAACAAATTGGTCTGATTTTTTTAGGACTTTTCAGATTTTCTTAGTTTTCACATAAGGTCGGGGTCAGGGAAAAAGTCAGATTTTGACAAATTTCAAAATATGTCAGATATTGTCCAAATTATTTTTTAATTCCGTCTAGACATTTGAAATGCATGATCTATGGCAAAAAAGTGAAAAACAAATTGGTCTGATTTTTTCGGACTTTTCAGATTTTCTTAGTTTTTTCACATAAGGTCGGGGTCAGGGAAAAAGTCAGATTTTTGACAAATTTCAAAATATGTCAGATATTGTCAAATTATTTTTTTAATTCACGTCTAGACATTTGAAATGCATGATCTATGGCAAAAAGTGAAAAACAAATTGGTCTGATTTTTTTTTCGGACTTTTCAGATTTTCTTAGTTTTCACATAAAGGTCGGGGTCAGGAAAAAAGTCAGATTTTTGACAAATTTCAAAATATGTCAGATATTGTCAAATTATTTTTAATTCGCGTCTAGACATTTGAAATGCATGATCTATGGCAAAAAAAGTGAAAAACAAATTGGTCTGATTTTTTTTAGGACTTTTCAGATTTTCTTAGTTTTCACATAAGGTCCGGGGTCAGGAAAAAAGTCAGATTTTGACAAATTTCAAAATATGTCAGATATTGTCCAAATTATTTTTTAATTCGCGTCTAGACATTTGAAATGCATGATCTATGGCAAAAAAGTGAAAAACAAATTGGTCCTGATTTTTTTTTTAGGACTTTTTCAGATTTTTCTCAGTTTTCACATAAGGTCGGTCAGGAAAAAAAGTCAGATTTTGACAAATTTCAAAATATGTCAGATATTGTCCAAATTATTTTTTTTTAATTCCGTCTAGACATTTGAAATGCATGATCTATGGCAAAAAAAGTGAAAAACAAATTGGTCTGATTTTTTTGGGACTTTTCAGATTTTCTTAGTTTTCACATAAGGTCGGGGTCAGGAAAAAAGTCAGATTTTTGACAAATTTCAAAATATGTCAGATATTGTCCAAATTATTTTTTTTAATTCGTCTAGACATTTGAAATGCATGATCTATGGCAAAAAAAAGTGAAAAACAAATTGGTGTGATTTTTTTAGGACTTTTCAGATTTTCTTAGTTTTCACATAAGGTCGGGGTCAGGGAAAAAGTCAGATTTTGACAAATTTCAAAATATGTCAGATATTGTCCAAATTATTTTTTAATTCCGTCTAGACATTTGAAATGCATGATCTATGGCAAAAAAAGTGAAAAACAAATTGGTCTGATTTTTTGGGACTTTTCAGATTTTCTTAGTTTTCACATAAAGTCCGGGGTCAGGGAAAAAGTCAGATTTTGACAAATTTCAAAATATGTCAGATATTGTCCAAATTATTTTTTAATTCGTCTAGACATTTGAAATGCATGATCTATGGCAAAAAGTGAAAAACAAATTGGTCTGATTTTTTGGGACTTTTCAGATTTTCTCAGTTTTCATAAGGTCGAGTCAGGAAAAAGTCAGATTTTGACAAATTTCAAAATATGTCAGATATTGTCCAAATTATTTTTTAATTCACGTCTAGACATTTGAAATGCATGATCTATGGCAAAAAAAGTGAAAAACAAATTGGTCTGATTTTTAGGACTTTTCAGATTTTCTTAGTTTTCACATAAGGTCGGGGTCAGGAAAAAGTCAGATTTTGACAAATTTCAAAATATGTCAGATATTGTCCAAATTATTTTTTAATTCACGTCTAGACATTTGAAATGCATGATCTATGGCAAAAGTGAAAAACAAATTGGTCTGATTTTTTTTCGGACTTTTCAGATTTTCTTAGTTTTTCACATAAGGTCGGGGGTCAGGAAAAAAAGTCAGATTTTGACAAATTTCAAAATATGTCAGATATTGTCAAATTATTTTTTAATTCCGTCTAGACATTTGAAATGCATGATCTATGGCAAAAAGTGAAAAACAAATTGGTGTGATTTTTTCGGACTTTTCAGATTTTCTTAGTTTTCACACATAAGGTCGAGGGTCAGGAAAAAGTCAGATTTTGACAAATTTCAAAATATGTCAGATATTGTCCAAATTATTTTTTAATTTCCGTCTAGACATTTGAAATGCATGATCTATGGCAAAAAAAGTGAAAAACAAATTGGTCTGATTTTTTTGGGACTTTTCAGATTTTCTCAGTTTTCACATAAGGTCGGGGTCAGGAAAAAAGTCAGATTTTTGACAAATTTCAAAATATGTCAGATATTGTCCAAATTATTTTTTTAATTCCGTCTAGACATTTGAAATGCATGATCTATGGCAAAAAAAAAGTGAAAAACAAATTGGTCTGATTTTTTTCGGACTTTTCAGATTTTCTCAGTTTTCACATAAAGGTCGGGGTCAGGAAAAAAGTCAGATTTTGACAAATTTCAAAATATGTCAGATATTGTCCAAATTAATTTTTTTTAATTAGCGTCTAGACATTTGAAATGCATGATCTATGGCAAAAAAGTGAAAAACAAATTGGTCTGATTTTTTAGGACTTTTCAGATTTTCTTAGTTTTCACATAAGGTCGGGGTCAGGAAAAAAGTCAGATTTTGACAAATTTCAAAATATGTCAGATATTGTTTCAAATTATTTTTTTAATTCCGTCTAGACATTTGAAATGCATGATCTATGGCAAAAAAGTGAAAAACAAATTGGTGTGATTTTTTTAGGACTTTTTCAGATTTTCTTAGTTTTCACATAAGGTCGAGGTCAGGAAAAAAGTCAGATTTTTGACAAATTTCAAAATATGTCAGATATTGTCCAAATTATTTTTTAATTCACGTCTAGACATTTTGAAATGCATGATCTATGGCAAAAAAGTGAAAAACAAATTGGTCTGATTTTTAGGACTTTTCAGATTTTCTTGGATTTTCACATAAGGTCCGGGGTCAGGAAAAGTCAGATTTTGACAAATTTCAAAATATGTCAGATATTGTCCAAATTATTTTTTAATTCACGTCTAGACATTTTGAAATGCATGATCTATGGCAAAAAGTGAAAAAACAAATTGGTGTGATTTTTTTCGGACTTTTCAGATTTTCTCAGTTTTTCACATAAGGTCGGGGTCAGGAAAAAAGTCAGATTTTGACAAATTTCAAAATATGTCAGATATTGTCAAATTATTTTTTTAATTCCGTCTAGACATTTGAAATGCATGATCTATGGCAAAAAGTGAAAAACAAATTGGTCTGATTTTTTTTAGGACTTTTCAGATTTTCTTAGTTTTCACATAAAGGTCGGGGTCAGGAAAAAAGTCAGATTTTGACAAATTTCAAAATATGTCAGATATTGTCCAAATTATTTTTTTAATTCCGTCTAGACATTTGAAATGCATGATCTATGGCAAAAAAGTGAAAAACAAATTGGTCTGATTTTCCGGACTTTTCAGATTTTCTTAGTTTTCACATAAGGTCGAGTCAGGAAAAAAGTCAGATTTTGACAAATTTCAAAATATGTCAGATATTGTCAAATTATTTTTTTTTAATTCGTCTAGACATTTGAAATGCATGATCTATGGCAAAAAAGTGAAAAACAAATTGGTGTGATTTTTTTCGGACTTTTCAGATTTTCTTAGTTTTCACATAAGGTCAGGGGTCAGGAAAAAGTCAGATTTTTTGACAAATTTCAAAAATATGTCAGATATTGTCAAAATTTTTTTTAATTCCGTCTAGACATTTGAAATGCATGATCTATGGCAAAAAAAGTGAAAAACAAATTGGTGCAGATTTTTTCGGACTTTTCAGATTTTCTTAGTTTTCACATAAGGTCGGGGTCAGGAAAAAAGTCAGATTTTGACAAATTTCAAAATATGTCAGATATTGTCCAAATTATTTTTTTAATTCCGTCTAGACATTTGAAATGCATGATCTATGGCATAAAAAGTGAAAAACAAATTGGTCTGATTGATTTTTAGGACTTTTCAGATTTTCTTAGTTTTCACAAAGGTCGAGGGTCAGGAAAAAAGTCAGATTTTGACAAATTTCAAAATATGTCAGATATTGTCCAAATTATTTTTTAATTCACGTCTAGACATTTTGAAATGCATGATCTATGGCATAAAAAGTGAAAAACAAATTGGTTGATTTTTTTTTTTAGGACTTTTCATATTTTTCTTAGTTTTTCACATAAGGTCGGGGTCAGGAAAAAGTCAGATTTTGACAAATTTCAAAATATGTCAGATATTGTCAAATTAATTTTTTAATTCGCGTCTAGACATTTGAAATGCATGATCTATGGCAAAAAAGTGAAAAACAAATTGGTCTGATTTTTTTTTAGGACTTTTCAGATTTTCTTAGTTTTCACATAAGGTCGGGGTCAGGAAAAAAAGTCAGATTTTGACAAATTTCAAAATATGTCAGATATTGTCCAAATTATTTTTTAATTCCGTCTAGACATTTGAAATGCATGATCTATGGCAAAAAAAAGTGAAAAACAAATTGGTCTGATTTTTTTAGGACTTTTCAGATTTTCTTAGTTTTCACATAAAGGTCGAGGTCAGGAAAAAGTCAGATTTTTTGACAAATTTCAAAATATGTCAGATATTGTCCAAATTATTTTTTAATTCCGTCTAGACATTTGGAAATGCATGATCTATGGCAAAAAGTGAAAAACAAATTGGTCTGATTTTTTTAGGACTTTTCAGATTTTCTTAGTTTCACATAAGGTCGGGGTCAGGAAAAAAGTCAGATTTTGACAAATTTCAAAATATGTCAGATATTGTCAAATTAATTTTTTTAATTCACGTCTAGACATTTGAAATGCATGATCTATGGCAAAAAGTGAAAAACAAATTGGTGTGATTTTTTAGGACTTTTCAGATTTTCTTAGTTTTCACATAAGGTCGGGGTCAGGAAAAAGTCAGATTTTTGACAAATTTCAAAATATGTCAGATATTGTCCAAATTGTTTTTTTTAATTCCGTCTAGACATTTGAAATGCATGATCTATGGCAAAAAAGTGAAAAACAAATTGGTCTGTTTTTTTTCGGACTTTTCAGATTTTCTTAGTTTTCACATAAGGTCGGGGTCAGGAAAAAGTCAGATTTTGACAAATTTCAAAATATGTCAGATATTGTCCAAATTATTTTTTAATTCCGTCTAGACATTTGAAATGCATGATCTATGGCAAAAAGTGAAAAACAAATTGGTCTGATTTTTTTAGGACTTTTCAGATTTTCTTAGTTTTCACATAAGGTCGGGGTCAGGAAAAAGTCAGATTTTGACAAATTTCAAAATATGTCAGATATTGTCAAATTATTTTTTTTAATTCACGTCTAGACATTTGAAATGCATGATCTATGGCAAAAAAGTGAAAAACAAATTGGTCTGATTTTTTCGGACTTTTCAGATTTTCTTAGTTTTCACATAAGGTCGGGGTCAGGAAAAAGTCAGATTTTGACAAATTTCAAAATATGTCAGATATTGTCCAAATTATTTTTTTAATTCACGTCTAGACATTTGAAATGCATGATCTATGGCAAAAAAAAGTGAAAAACAAATTGGTCTGATTTTTTCGGACTTTTCAGATTTTCTTAGTTTTCACATAAAAGGTCGGGGTCAGGAAAAAAGTCAGATTTTGACAAATTTCAAAATATGTCAGATATTGTCCAAATTATTTTTTTAATTCCGTCTAGACATTTGAAATGCATGATCTATGGCAAAAAAAGTGAAAAACAAATTGGTCTGATTTTTAGGACTTTTCAGATTTTCTTAGTTTTCACATAAGGTCGGGGTCAGGAAAAAAGTCAGATTTTGACAAATTTCAAAATATGTCAGATATTGTCAAATTATTTTTAATTCCGTCTAGACATTTGAAATGCATGATCTATGGCAAAAAAAAGTGAAAAACAAATTGGTCTGATTTTTTAGGACTTTTCAGATTTTCTTAGTTTTCACATAAGGTCGGGGTCAGGAAAAAGTCAGATATTTTGACAAATTTCAAAATATGTCAGATATTGTCCAAATTATTTTTTAATTCACGTCTAGACATTTGAAATGCATGATCTATGGTAAAAAAAGTGAAAAACAAATTGGTCTGATTTTTTAGGACTTTTCAGATTTTCTTAGTTTTCACATAAGGTCAGGGTCAGGAAAAAGTCAGATTTTGACAAATTTCAAAATATGTCAGATATTGTCAAATTTTTTTTTAATTCCGTCTAGACATTTGAAATGCATGATCTATGGCAAAAAAGTGAAAAACAAATTGGTCTGATTTTTTCGGACTTTTCAGATTTTCTTAGTTTTCACATAAGGTCGGGGTCAGGAAAAAGTCAGATTTTGACAAATTTCAAAATATGTCAGATATTGTCCAAATTATTTTTTAATTCACGTCTAGACATTTGAAATGCATGATCTATGGCAAAAAATTGAAAAACAAATTGGTCTGATTTTTTAGGACTTTTCAGATTTTTTTCTTAGTTTTTTCACATAAGGTCCGGGGTCAGGAAAAAGTCAGATTTTGACAAATTTCAAAATATGTCAGATATTGTCCAAATTAATTTTTTTAATTCACGTCTAGACATTTGAAATGCATGATCTATGGCAAAAAAGTGAAAAACAAATTGGTCTGATTTTTTTTTAGGACTTTTCAGATTTTCTTAGTTTTCACATAAGGTCGGGGTCAGGAAAAAAGTCAGATTTTGACAAATTTCAAATATGTCAGATATTGTCAAATTAATTTTTAATTCACGTCTAGACATTTGAAATGCATGATCTATGGCAAAAAAGTGAAAAACAAATTGGTCTGATTTTTTAGGACTTTTCAGATTTTTCTTAGTTTTCACATAAAGGTCGGGGTCAGGAAAAAAGTCAGATTTTTGACAAATTTCAAAATATGTCAGATATTGTCCAAATTATTTTTTAATTCACGTCTAGACATTTGAAATGCATGATCTATGGCAAAAAAAGTGAAAAACAAATTGGTCTGATTTTTTTTTTTTAGGACTTTTCAGATTTTCTTAGTTTTCACATAAGGTCGGGGTCAGGAAAAAGTCAGATTTTGACAAATTTCAAAATATGTCAGATATTGTCCAAATTATTTTTTTAATTCACGTCTAGACATTTGAAATGCATGATCTATGGCAAAAAAAGTGAAAAACAAATTGGTCTGATTTTTTAGGACTTTTCAGATTTTCTTAGTTTTTCACATAAGGTCGGGTCAGGAAAAAAGTCAGATTTTGACAAATTTCAAAATATGTCAGATATTGTCCAAATTATTTTTTAATTCACGTCTAGACATTTGAAATGCATGATCTATGGCAAAAAAATGTGAAAAACAAATTTGGTCTGATTTTTTGGACTTTTCAGATTTTCTCAGTTTTCACATAAAGGTCCGGGGGGTCAGGAAAAAGTCAGATTTTGACAAATTTCAAAATATGTCAGATATTGTCAAATTAATTTTTAATTCCGTCTAGACATTTGAAATGCATGATCTATGGCAAAAAAAAGTGAAAAACAAATTGGTCTGATTTTTTCGGACTTTTCAGATTTTCTTAGTTTTCACATGAGGTCGGGGTCCAGGAAAAAGTCAGATTTTTTGACAAATTTCAAAATATGTCAGATATTGTCCAAATTTTTTTTAATTCACGTCTAGACATTTGAAATGCCATGATCTATGGCAAAAAAGTGAAAAACAAATTGGTCTGATTTTTTCGGACTTTTCAGATTTTCTCAGTTTTCACATAAGGTCGGGGTCAGGAAAAAGTCAGATTTTGACAAATTTCAAATATGTCGAATATTGTCCAAATTATTTTTTTTAATTCCGTCTAGACATTTGAAATGCATGATCTATGGCAAAAAGTGAAAAACAAATTGGTCTGATTTTTTTGGGACTTTTCAGATTTTCTTAGTTTCACATAAGGTCGGGGGTCAGGAAAAAAAGTCAGATTTTGACAAATTTCAAAATATGTCAGATATTGTCCAAATTATTTTTTAATTCACGTCTAGACATTTGAAATGCATGATCTATGGCAAAAAAAGTGAAAAACAAATTGGTCTGATTTTTTTCGGACTTTTCAGATTTTCTTAGTTTTCACATGAGGTCGGGGTCAGGAAAAAGTCAGATTTTGACAAAATTTCAAAATATGTCAGATATTGTCCAAATTAATTTTTAATTCACGTCTAGACATTTGAAATGCATGATCTATGGCAAAAAAAGTGAAAAACAAATTGGTCTGATTTTTTTTAGGACTTTTCAGATTTTCTTAGTTTTCACATGAGGTCGGGGTCACAGGAAAAAGTCAGATTTTGACAAATTTCAAAATATGTCAGATATTTGTCCAAATTATTTTTTAATTCCGTCTAGACATTTGAAATGCATGATCTATGGCAAATAAAAGTGAAAAACAAATTGGTCTGATTTTTAGGACTTTTCAGATTTTCTTAGTTTTCACACATAAGGTCGGGGTCAGGAAAAAAGTCAGATTTTGACAAATTTCAAAATATGTCAGATATTGTCCAAATTATTTTTAATTCCGTCTAGACATTTGAAATGCATGATCTATGGCATAAAAAGTGAAAAACAAATTGGTCTGATTTTTTGGGACTTTTCAGATTTTCTCAGTTTTCACATAAGGTCGGGGTCAGGAAAAAAGACAGATTTTGACAAATTTCAAAATATGTCAGATATTGTCCAAATTATTTTTTAATTCACGTCTAGACATTTGAAATGCATGATCTATAGCAAAATAAGTGAAAAACAAATTGGTCTGATTTTTTAGGACTTTTCAGATTTTTTCTTAGTTTTCACATAAAAGGTCGAGTCAGGAAAAAAGTCAGATTTTGACAAATTTCAAAATATGTCAGATATTGTCCAAATTATTTTTTAATTCGTCTAGACATTTGAAATGCATGATCTATGGCAAAAAGTGAAAAACAAATTGGTCTGATTTTTTAGGACTTTTCAGATTTTCTTAGTTTTCACATAAGGTCAGGTCAGGAAAAAGTCAGATTTTTGACCAAATTTCAAAATGAAATTCGAGATATTGTCCAAATTTTTTTTAATTCGTCTAGACATTTGAAATGCATGATCTATGGCAAAAAAAGTGAAAAACAAATTGGTCTGATTTTTTAGGACTTTTCAGATTTTCTTAGTTTTTCACATAAGGTCCAGGGTCAGGAAAAAGTCAGATTTTTGACAAATTTCAAAATATGTCAGATATTGTCCAAATTAATTTTTAATTCCGTCTAGACATTTGAAATGCACATGATCTATGGCAAAAAAAGTGAAAAACAAATTGGTCTGATTTTTTGGGACTTTTCAGATTTTTCTTAGTTTTCACATCAGGTCCGAGGGTCATTTTGGCAAAAAAGTGAAAAACAAATTGGTCTGATTTTTGGACTTGTCGGTCGGGGTCAGGAAAAAGTCAGATTTTGACAAATTTCAAAATATGTCAGATATTGTCAAAGTTAATTTTTAATTCCGTCTAGACATTTTGAAATGCATGATCTATGGCAAAAAAGTGAAAAACAAATTGGTCATTTTTTTGGACTTTTCAGATTTTTCTTAGTTTTCACATGAGGTCCGGGGTCAGGAAAAAAGTCAGATTTTGACAAATTTCAAAATATGTCAGATATTGTCCAAATTAATTTTTAATTCCGTCTAGACATTTGAAATGCATGATCTATGGCAATAAAGTGAAAAACAAATTGGTGTGATTTTTTAGGACTTTTCAAGATTTTCTTAGTTTTCACACATAAGGTCGGGGTCAGGAAAAAAAGTCAGATTTTGACAAATTTCAAAATATGTCAGATATTGTCAAATTATTTTTTAATTCACGTCTAGACATTTGTCTGATCTATGGCAAAAAAGTGAAAAACAAATTTAGTCTGTTTTTTTTAGGACTTTTCAAGATTTTCTTAGTTTTTCACATGAGGTCGGGGTCAGGAAAAAAGTCAGATTTTTGACAAATTTCAAAATATGTCAGATATTGTCCAAATTATTTTTTTAATTCCGCGTCTAGACATTTGAAATGCATGATCTATGGCAAAAAAGTGAAAAACAAATTGGTCTGATTTTTTTAGGACTTTTCAGATTTTCTTAGTTTTCACACATGAGGTCGAGGTCAGGAAAAAGTCAGATTTTGACAAATTTCAAAATATGTCAGATATTGTCAAATTAATGTTTAATTCCGTCTAGACATTTGAAATGCATGATCTATGGCAAAGAAGTGAAAAAGCTCAAGTGGTCTACCGATTTTTTCCGGACTTTCAGATTTTCTTAGTTTTCACATGAGGTCGAGTCAGGGAAAAAGTCAGATTTTGAAAATTTCAAAATATGTCAGATATTGTAAAATTAATGTTTAATTCACGTCTAGACATTTAGGAGAAATGCATGATCTATGGCAAAGAAGTGAAAAACACAATTCAGTCTGATTTTGGGACTTTTCAGATCTCTTAGTTTTCACATAAGATCTGGGGTCAGGAAAAAAGTCAGATTTTGACAAATTTCAAAATATGTCAGATATTGTCCAAATTATTTTTTAATTCACGTCTAGACATTTGAAATGCATGATCTATGGCAAAAAAAGTGAAAAACAAATTGGTCTGATTTTTCGGACTTTTCAGATTTTCTTAGTTTTTAGATCACATAAGGTCGGGGTCAGGAAAAAAGTCAGATTTTGACAAATTTCAAAATATGTCAGATATTGTCCAAATTATTTTTTAATTCCGTCTAGACATTTGAAATGCATGATCTATGGCAAAAAAGTGAAAAACAAATTGGTCTGATTTTTTTAGGACTTTTCAGATTTTCTTAGTTTTCACATAAGGTCGGGGTCAGGAAAAAAGTCAGATTTTGACAAATTTCAAAATATGTCAGATATTGTCCAAATTATTTTTTAATTCCGTCTAGACATTTGAAATGCATGATCTATGGCAAAAAAAGTGAAAAACAAATTGGTCTGATTTTTTTTAGGACTTTTCAGATTTTCTTAGTTTTCACATAAGGTCGGGGTCAGGAAAAAAGTCAGATTTTGACAAATTTCAAAATATGTCAGATATTTCAAATTATTTTTTTAATTCACGTCTAGACATTTGAAATGCATGATCTATGGCAAAAAAAGTGAAAAACAAATTGGTCTGATTTTTTTTCGGACTTTTCAGATTTTCTTAGTTTTCACATAAGGTCGGGGTCAGGAAAAAAGTCAGATTTTGACAAATTTCAAAATATGTCAGATATTGTCCAAATTATTTTTTAATTCCGTCTAGACATTTGAAATGCATGATCTATGGCAAAAAAAGTGAAAAACAAATTGGTCTGATTTTTTTAGGACTTTTCAGATTTTCTTAGTTTTCACATAAGGTCGGGGTCAGGAAAAAAGTCAGATTTTGACAAATTTCAAAATATGTCAGATATTGTCCAAATTATTTTTAATTCCGTCTAGACATTTGAAATGCATGATCTATGGCAAAAAAGTGAAAAACAAATTGGTCTGATTTTTTTAGGACTTTTCAGATTTTCTTAGTTTTTTCACATAAGGTCGGGGTCAGGAAAAAAAGTCAGATTTTGACAAATTTCAAAATATGTCAGATATTGTCCAAATTATTTTTT